>NC_142038.1:8345378-8506419 GCF_982192425.1 Myodes glareolus | reverse complement strand
TCTATAGTCTTGAAGGTAGTCAACTCTGATCACAGAAAAATAAAAATGATAAAAATGGCAGCCAGTGGCAGCCGTAAAGAGGCACCGGGAAGATTCTATAAACTAGGAAGCCTACAGCACAGCCATGGCTGGCGCCCCTTGAAGGTACCATTTAGTGCTTCATTTGGCCCAGGCAGAGTTTTCAAGGCTGCACATAACCGAACTGTAATTTCAGCACATACCTAGCAAGGACTCCTGTTAATTTAAACTCATGTGTAGGGGCACATAACAATCGGGCTGACTGTAACTCACAGGTTCACGGGGATCAGGCTTCAAGGATAATTTGATCTTTGTATTCTCACCCATCCTGAGGCTAATTCCATCAGTCACTACCTGGTGGTTTCTGACAGAACAGGGGTCATGAGCATGAAGGTCCTGTACCAGAGGCCAGAGCTAAGGGGTGGACTTCCTGAACTCATTTTGGGTATAGGTTCATCAAAATATCCATCAAAGGCAAGGGGATACCATGTTGCTAGACAGTATTTTAGGAACCAGGGCTAAGCATCAACCCAGCATCACACCAAGACTATGGTGGAGAGCGAAGTGGATATTTGTGGGGAAAGGAGAAGAGATGTTGAGCTCAGTGGGATGGTGCACCCAGCCTTACACATTGCTTTGAAATGGGACAAACAAAACTTAGGAAGCATCTTATTGAAAAAAAAGTCATACATGCAGAAAGATTGAAGTAAGTCCTTACCAAACTCTCATGTACTGACTCCCGGGACCCTATAGTGAGCATTTCTGTTCTACATGCATTGGTCCCTCCCTTCCCCACTCCCCAGTATCCACCTGAACTCAGTTTCATATCATGAAAGTAGATATTTCTTTTAGTCTTTTAAAATAAAGGTGCATTTATAGTGAGCTGCCTATGTCCTAAGAACACCATTCAACACGTTCCATGTATCATATCACTGCAGGGGTCCCCGTCTCTACCTCCCTGGATGCCCTATGTTTTTTTTTCTTTATCAGAGGGAATTGTACCAGCACAAACTTTGTGCATGTCTTCCTCACAGCACAGTCTCCCTGGGGTTCTCCACGTCTTTGTGAATTATAAGTCTTTATTTGCAGCTCAGCAGTATGCAGTAAATCAACTGAGATCCTGGCTCGGTGCCCTTTAGCCCGAGTTTCCAATGTGATGGCCAGTCAGCCTCCCAACTCAACTCTTATCTCCAAGGCTAAGGAATCACAGAACACCCCAGGCCCCTTACAAAGTGAGAGAGGAGGAACTAAACTCACTGGGATTCAGTGAAGGGAAAAAGCATGGTTCAGAAAGGTGGCGATGTTCAAATTCCTTTTATCTGTAAGGTCAAGGTATTTTTAAAATGTAGAGAAGATGTAGAGGAAGACAGACTAAATGAGTAACGATTGCTGTATGAAGTAATGTATATATATATATATATATATATATATATATATATACACAGCTTTCCTTCTAAGCTGCCGTGGGGTGCTTCTGAGAGTTGCTTTGTGTTTAGCACATATGTAAATGTACTAAACTTAGATGACAACCATGACAGCAGGCAAGCTAGGTTGAATTCTTTGGAGGAACTTCCAAGTCCAACCATCACTTCTGGGTCTGCGAAGACACAGACTGTCACTGACCCCATTCTGGCGAAGTGATTCAAGCTCCAAGATGGCAGAACTTGGGCTCAAACCTGAAGGAACAGCCTTATGACATATTTTCTGGGCTTTACAGGGATGGGCCAGACATCTGAGACCTTTGGGACAGAGCCTATGGAGTTTGAACCATGATTTTCCACAAGAAACTGGCTCAATCCAGTTTAGACAGAAGGTGTTGATCAGCAACACATTATTTATGAGCCTCAACTGAAAGCCCTGCCACATGGCTCTGCCTCGTGGAGACAGTGGTTAGTTCTGCATACCAAACCGTGCTTGAGAATTAACACCCTTCACACGTACAGACATTCTCAGGCAGACACCCAGAGACACAGTCAACCCCCCGTACCACACATGTTCACACGTGACATGTGTGTACACAAGCACACATTGACACAGACATGTACATAGGAACATACATTTCCACATACCCACCTATGATACACAAATAGAAACACATACTAACATACAATACATACACACATGTAATCATACATATGCACACACACATACACACACACACACACACATACACACACACGATCTCCTGCATTTTCACCAAAGTACACACATCCATCTGCACACATAACACCACACCTATGTTCACACACAAACATAGGCACATGCAGCCATGCATATGCACTGTCTAATCCCTAAGGTGGGCCTGGAAGCAAGACCCAGGCAGGGGACCTCATGAAGTGTCTCGGCAACACACTCCTGATTCCTTCTTCCCTACCTCCTGTAGTTCCTGCTGTCTGAGTCCCAGAGGCCAGCAAGATGGGGCTGCCTTTCCCTAGTGGCCCACACAAAGACACTGTCCTACTTGAGGTGAATGCTCTTCCATGGGGGCCCATCGCACTCCTCTGGCAGCTCAGATTTCGGAAGTCACTCTAATTCAGAGGTCTCTTGGTTTTGGATACACACCAGTCATCACATGTCACCCTTTTTTGTGCTTGTAATGTCAGAACTGACACGGTTGAGGCTTGCTGGGCCACGCTTTGCTCAGACTTAGACACTGAAGGACCAGGGTAGAGATTGCTCATTCCATTGGGGTAATGATGTAAGGGACCAACATGGGAGAAACAGAGAGTCCTGACTTCTTATATAGAAGACACTGGCAAAAGTCTGTGAGAAGATACCAATGAGGGTGGAGGGCTTGGTGGTCCTCACATGCACCAGAGGACCCCAGAGTGTGCTGGCTTTGGAGCTCAGCCCTAGCTTCAAGATTGCTCCTACACACCCCTATCATGAAACACAGCAAACACTGGCAAACACAACAGTGAGTCTCTCTCGCCCGGCTTATGGTCCACTGGCTTCTCTGCAGACCGTGCATGCTGCTTCTTTGGCTGGGACAGGGAAGCACATTTGTGCAGCTGACAGCTCCAGCTGTGTCTCCCTGAAGTCTTCTTTGCTATCACCTAGCACTGACAAGGGCAACTTCCTCACTGCCAGCTGTCTGGGGACTCAGAAGCCACACGGAATTGCTTTTCCTGTCTGTATCAATGAACGCCTCCTGGCCTGACTCATGTACTGAAAGGGTCTTCATCCATGTGTGGCTGTGACAAAGTGGCTTCTTCATCTGGAAAAACTGGCTTCTCGGGTTTCTGGCTGGTGATGCATTGCTTTATGGACTATCAGTCACAGTTATAGGGGCTGCCCACTTCCTTGGAAAGTTCGGAACTTTTGGGAAGTAGCAGTAATAGATACATGTTTTCCAAAACAACACATTTTTCTTGAAAGCTCCCTTTCTTTAAATTTTTTAGTTATTATTAATTTTTTTGCTATCATGCCATCATGATAATTTTATCATTTTTACTCCCCTCCCCTGCCCTTCACAGAACCCTTTCTTCTTCCTGACAAATCTGCTCTCTATTTTTTTCTTTTTCTTTTTCTTTTCTTTTCTTTCTTTCTTTTTTTTTGTATCCTTGTGGAGGGAGCCACTGCTGCTATGGGTTCGTGACTACAACAACATGCCACATCTGGAGGACAGTGTTCTGCAGCACGCCTCCTCATCTTCCAGCTTTTACAGGCCTTCTATCCCTTTGATGTGACCTTTCCTGGGGCATGAAGCGGGTGTCATAGATGTTCTGTTTAGGGCTCAGAACTCAACACTTACTCTAAGTGCTTTGACCAATTATGAGTCCCCATTAGCTGCTGCCCTCTGGACAAAGACGCGTCTAATTAAGACTGAGAGCAGCACACATCTATGAAAGCTCCAGTCTTGTTATGGATGAACCCTGTGGTCTACCTGTCATCCTTGAGGATGCAGAAGACACATCTGCCCAGTGTGCATGTCTGAATGGCCAGTGGCATTACTTACTGGGTGGGAGTACAGCATGCAGTCCTCGGATGTGACCACTAGGTTAGCCCTAGCTATTGTGTCTCTAGATCTCTGCCAGTTCTACAGCATCCTCCTTGGTAGCCCACTGGAGTTGCCAGGAGAGGCACTAGATGGAAACTTGCATTATCATCATACGGGGACTGTGGGCCATTAGCACTACTCCGCCCCAGTCAATGTCACCTTCTTAAGGAAATAGGTGAAAGAAAAATACCATGGCACCAAGTGCCATAGACGTGCTAGTCTCTATGGCTCTACTCTGTGGCATCACTTGAGGCTCTAATCTGGCTGCATCTCCAGACCAGGAGTGGGCCTGAACTCTTACATCTTGGGTAACTGAGAAGAAGATCTGTTGTCAGAAGTTTCTGTCCTGCCCGGTTCCCACAATCATTAAGTCCCAAAGAAAATCACACAGAAGTCTACATAAGCTATAAACTGATTGACCCATTAGCTCAGGCTTCTTATTAACTCTTGTAACTTATATTAACCCATTATTCTAGTATATGTTAGTCACATGACTTGGTATCTTTTTCAGTGGGGCAGGTCACATCTTCCTTCTTCGGTGTCTGGACAGGACTGGGGAGGAGTGGGCTTCCTCCTTCCCAGAATTCTCCTGTTCTCATAGACCTACCTCTACTTCTTGATTGTACTGCCTATACTTCCTGCCTAGCTACTGGACAATCAGTGTTTATTTAAAACATAATTGACAGACTATAGACAATTGTCCCCAAAGATCTGGTGTCTTGGAAAGGCAAAGCTCACGGTTGCTTGCCTAAAGCACACGAGGAAATTGTTGGATGGCATATTCATGAGAAAAGAAGTCAGGCCTCAGCCCAGATCTTTTGTCTGTGGATTGCTGTGTATGCCCATTGAGGTGGATGGCATTATTTAAGTAGTTTTGACTAGTCAGAGCATCTGTTCTCCCCAAAATGGACATAACCTTTTGCAAAGTCGCATAGCCACCTGGTTCCACCTGCCGTGGGTTTTCAGTGCCACAGTTAACCAAGGTGTCCAGGGAGGAGAGACAAGGAGAGCCACAGCTCCCTGGAGTGGGGCAGAAAGCCCTTCAGATGCCAGGAAGTTGTGGGAAGTGCAGAGGTTGGTATCCCCCTCAAGCTGGGACAGCCCTGCCAAGCATCCAGATTATCTCAGCTGACTTCCAAGTTTCTCTTCAAGAGAAGAAGAAAAGTCTGCTTTTATGAACGGCTACTTTGACCTTTTTTGCAAGATGAAAAGCATCTTGGGTGGAAGGAACCACACATTTATCGCCTGGATGAGGATGGTGTAGCTAGGCAAAACCCAGTCTAGTCTAAGTTTAGAAACAGCCTCCTCTGGAATCCAGGCTGAACACCAAGAAAAGGAAATGGGTACTCTTTCCTGGGATCCCGGCCTCTACTGCCAAGGACACAGCTGCCTGGCCAGCCTGTGCCCTGCTTCAGGCACCAGCCAGAGCTAGAGAGGTGAGTTCTAGGGGAATATGGACTACAAAGCCTGGCCCAGAGCGCTGCAGGCAAGGACATTGGTTTAGGGATAGGCGTGAGGACAACAGTGTCATCGTGAGCCCTTTCTCCTCACAGGACGCTTCTCATCTTTCTTGGGACAGCGGTGGTGGAAGCTGGGCTATTTCTGGAACCACGCAGGAAGTGTGGCTGCTCGTTTCTTTTCAAAGCATGTTTAAATCCTCAATAATGGTGCCATGTATAATTAGATGCATGTTTCTTTCATTAATCATGGATTCTGTTGTTGCTACTATGCTCAGAGAGTACAGGGTACCATTTGTCTCTTTTGGAGCATTGAAGACATGTGCTATGGCATGGTTCCTGTAATGTGCCAGGTTCCAGAACCCTTCCAGGCTGAGGTTGGTCACCGGCACACTCTCCTCATCACCCCTGTACACTCTCTCTTCTTCCTTTGTGATATTCGTGCTGTGTTTCTCTGTTAAGTAAGAGTGGCTTCCAGCCGGGGGTGGTGGCACACGCCTTTGAACTCAGTTCTCAGGAGACAGAGGCAGGAGGATCTCTGTGAGTTTGAGGCCAGCCTGGCCTACAGAATGAATTTCAGGACTGGCTCCAAAGTACTGGGGAACCTTTACTCAAAAATCCAAACCAGACAAAAACCAAACAAAAAATTGTTGCTTCCAGCATGAAGCTGCCTCAGCTTTGGCTATGCAGAAGCTTTTGGCCCAGGGGAGTGGTAACTTGCTTGGTGCTGGACTCACAGGTCTTTGGGAGAGCTCTGAACCAGCAAGTACCACAGAGAATGGTTAGCACTCCCTTCTCATCTTTCTGTGAATAAGGGGGCTGCATTGCAGTCTCATTCCCCCAAGTACCGTTTTTCCCAAGCTGAGCTGGTTACCTGCGTTTTGTTTTCTTGCCTCTGGTGGGTAAGCAAGGAGACATGGTACCTTATCCTGCATGTTGTAGGACACCTCAGATACTGTACTCGCTCTCTGACCTCCTGAGGGCTTCTTTGTGTCTCTTTGTGCACTCAGATGGCCAGGCCTGAAGTCAGCTTCAAGGTGGAGTGCTGTCTGTCCAGATGGGTGTGTTAAACAAAAGCATCATCAGCTAAGGACCTTAGCTAAAGACCTGACGAGCTCTCTTAGACAGACCCTGCTCTATTGCAATCCTTTGGGGATAGAAGGATGACTCAGAGGCTAAGAGCCCAGGCTGGTTTTGCAGAGGACCTGGGTTCAGTTCCCAGCACTCATCTGTGAAGCACAATTAATAAAAACTCAGAGACACAAATTGGGATTCAACCTGAAGGTCAGAAAAGCAAAATAGCTGGTCACTGGCTCTTACCTCTACCTGAGTCCGAAATAGTGATCCTACCTCCAGGAATCTCAGAATGAGACTGTGGATTATATTCCTCTCTAGTGCTGGGGTTAAGGGTGTATGCCACTACCACCGGGTTTCTATGGCCAACTAGTGTGACTACTGGGATTAAAGATGTGTGTCATTGCTGCCTGGTCTGTAAGACTGGTCAGTGTGACTGTTTTACTTTTTTGATCTTCAGGCAAGCTTTTTAACTAAAATACAAATGACATGCCACTACACATAGGCACCTTACAGCCATCTGCATCTCTAGTTTTGGAGGGTCTGGTGCTCTCTTATGACCTTTGTGAGCACTGTACTCTTATGATACACTTAACATACATAAGTGCAGGCAAGCACATCCATAAAATAAAGACAAATAAAAATAAAAAAATAAAATTCCATTCTTTGAAAAAGTATTTCCTTCTTCCTTTTCAAAGCTCATATTTTGGACAGATTCCTTTATTGTATTGCTTTAACAAACGTGTAGCTAATGTAGTTAATCTTGACAATGTTCTAAAACATAGGATGGGCTTTGGAGCGAGAGACACTTGGGTGGGAAGCCCAGCTCTCTAGCTGGACTTTGGGGAGGAACTTCACTTGAGACCCCCAATTTCTCATCTCAGCTCCCTAAATGCTGTGCAGTGGATGGGGTGATGGCTGTGACGTGCCCAGGAAGTGTTAGAGGCTTGTTCTAGCTTTAATAAATGTTGGCTCCCTTTGAAGCAAATAAGAACCTGGCAAATTTGTTCTACAGCTGACTGTAAGTTATTTAATACCACCCTCGCTCTCTTATCATTCTTAAATACAAAGCTAATTTGGAAAGATACATGTTTCTTTGAACGTTGCGTGGTTAAAAGCATTCGGAGCTGAGCTTAATTAAGAGAGAGTGGCTCTTAGCGTGCGATCACTGCGGCCAGAGACGGGAAACTTCATTAGATTATGGACTTTGCTCCCTCCCTTGGCTCAGCTGCTGCTGGACCAACGTGGTGGATTGACCCTGTGTGAACTCCTTATAGCTCCCTGTGGGGCCTGAGGTCGAGAGGTAAACTCCCAACAGGCACAGCTAGGGTGGGGGCAAGGGTGGAACAGAGTGGGGGGGCACACAGCAATGTGGCTCAGTTTCCAAGGGACAGTCTACTGGAGGTGACCCAGGACCCTATAGGACGGAGTAATTACCCAGCGGCCACCTTCCTCCTAGGCTGAGTCTTCTGGCATCCTTGTGGTGTACAGGCTACATGGTGAATAAATATGCAGTGTTTCAAGACCTCAGGGAGAGAAATCTATGAGTGATTTTTCTGACCCCTAGGGCCAGGGTAGGGTCACATAATCTCCAGTTGTGGACAGGGTGGTCCCCTCTCGTTATCACTGTGTGTGGGAAGGGGGCAGGCATCCAATCTTGGTGCTTGGGAGCTCCTACTTGAGAAACAAATCCTCGGTGTTCCTTCCAAGCCCGGTCTTCACTCTAGTGAGCAGCGGAAGGACCTACAGTGTCCTACTCTCCTCTGGCCTAGACTTGTCATGGGATATACTCTGCTGTGGAGTCTGAGCACCTGGGCAGAAGGCTATGTGCACACCCTAATTGTCAACTAGTCAGCCTAGGGCAGAGCTTGCTAGGCCTTGGGTCCCTGAAGGAGCTGCTCATGGGAGGCTAGAATGAGGACAACCATATCCACAGCTGCCACGGCTCTGTGAAGGAGAAGCTGGCGTTCCTGTCTCCCTACTCATTATCTTCTACCGTTGCTGGCCTATTATAGACATGTAAGAAGTACGTGTAGCACGGATGAAGGAGGCAGAAAGCCAGGGTGTGAGCACAGGACCTGAGGCTTCGTAAACCGAAGACCCTGTCTGCATCTGTACCATTTCCTGGTTCAGTGGCAAGACGGACGCAGGATGTGCCTTAGTGTGCCTGTGCCAGCAGCCCCTGCCTTCTGATACAGGTGCTAGGGGGTCAAGAAATCACCTAGTAGACTGAACTGGCCATCCCCATACACGCTTACCGTCCGTACATGGGCAGACGCGTCTGCCACAGCCTACATAGCTCGGTCCTGAAAACCTACGGAAATGAAGGAGTGAAGAAAGGGCAGAGATACAGACACAGGTACAGAAAAGTTATGGTCGGATGGGCCGTGGCTGCTCAGATGGAGTGGCCCTGCTACAACAGAGAGAACCTCAGCAACACTGGGAGGAGAGGTTAGCTAGTCTCTATAGGGGGTCTCTGGAGGGGAGCTGTCTCAGATTGCAGCATCTGGAGGAGGGAGCTTCAGTTGCTAGTTTTTGCACAAACTGGTCAAACATTTGTAAACACTCGTAACTGGGTCAGAGGAAGGCTTTACTGTTCCACTGAGTCTCATCCCAAGGAACTTTACACCAGTCTGAGGCACTGGGGTCCTTGTCAATAATACACTTTCATGCAACCCTTCATCTACTTCTTACACGTTCACTCAGGGCTCCTTCTGTTCCCCGCGCCGTCCATAGCCCGCTGTATTTCCAAGGCTGTTTATCCCTGTGGACGGTGACTATTCCCAGACACACTGGCCTTCTGGGTAGGCTGTGGGTGGGCTGGGCTCTGCCGGCTGGTCTCGGCCACTGCACGACACTGGGCTCCTGTGGGTTGATCTTCCAGCACACTAGAGGATCCAGCGATGCCACGAATCCCGTGCTGACAAGCTGCCTCCTGGCATCCTGTTTTGTTTACTTAGAGCGGCTTCACAGAACTGACTTTGGGGTGAGGAATGCGAGCGTGTTGCTGTGTGTTTAGCGGAAGATTAATAGGTGATTTGTAACTCCTGTAATGAAAACATCACGCAGGCCCGGCAATGGGCTCCGTGTTGCTCATTTTCCGGCTGCTAATTGCCAGCGCATACAGGTTCTGTTGTGAAACCAAGTGCCATCTGTAAGCACAGCCACATTTATTAAAATATAATTGCTTTTCAATTTTTTTTTTTTTTTAGAATAAGGCATAGTTCAAACAAAGCCCTGCCTTTGTGAGTGTTGCTATCCCTGGCAAGTTACAGGGGTTGCGGTGGAGCCACCAGTTTCAAGCCAGCAGGACTTTGCTGTAATTCACCGGAGGAGGGAGGGAGCATTCTCAGCTGTTGGGGTGCCTGCTGGGCTGCTGAACCCTCTAAGGAAGCGAAGTCTCTCCAAACGTGTTAGCAAACACAAAGAGTGAACCCCGGCCTCTGTGGCCGTCTACAGGCTTGTCTGCGTGGTGGCCTTGGGAGACATGGAGCAGTCAGGGCAGTCCTTAGACTTTGGTCCCCCAGAGACACTTTTCTAGGCTGGCCCAGAGGAAGAACCCCACACAGGAAAGGCAGCAGCAGTTTGCTGAGCTGATGACAGAGCCTTCAGGTGGGGTGGGCGTGGGAGAGAGTCACTGCCTTCTCTCTGAAGACAGTCTGAAAGGCAAGTTAATAAAGAAACAGGCCAGACTGTCGGGGTCCTCTGGGACTCAGTTTCCCCCAAGGAGGCCTCCACCGGGCAAACTTAGGGGGTGTTTCTGGTGTCGCTGTTTGTAGAAGGGTGTTTACTTCCACTGGCTTTCCCTTTCCCACTTAAAAAAAAGGTATGAAACACACTTTTACAGGCTCTTACTTTAAAATTCCTGTTGGAGTCATTAAAATGGGGGAAAGGGAGCGTCCTTGGGAGTGAATTTTTAAATTTAATTTTCAATGTTTTTAGAGTTTGAAGCATGAGTGCTGTGTTTACATCATTTCCATGGCTTCTTTTCCCCTCTCCAGCTCCTCCCATGTCTTCTTCCTGCTTCCTCTCAAGCTTACTACCTCTTCTTTAATTATTATTGTCAAACATATATGTTACACATATGTATTTATAAACATGCATACACGTACGCATGCACATACAGCCGTAAACAACCCATTGAGTCATTTTAATGTTTTATGTGGTAGGGTTGAGCACTTAGGATTGGAGAGCATATCAGGGAGCTTGTCCCTGGAGGAAGCCGTTTCCTCGGTCTCAGCAGCCATTGATCTCCTGTGGGTTTTCATCTAGAGGTGGAGCCTGGTGTTCTCCATGTTGGCGTGGTCAGCTGGGGCTGTGATCATGCGGGCCTTGTTTAGGTAACTCTATGTTGAGAGTTCATGAGTGTAATATCCTGGTTCCCTGGCTCTTAAAATCTTCGTACCCTCTCTTCTCTAGTTTTCCCTGAGCCTTAGATGTTTGTGTTGCAGTGAAGATTTAGCAGCTGGGGCTGGGCACCCCGTGGACACAGCCCTTAAGGGGCTGTCCCTTAGCTCGTGTCCAGTTTAAGTTTGTTTGTTTTTAATTGGGATCTGTGGTGGGAACTGACAATACTGAGGTGACAGTCTACTGCCACTGGTTAATAAGACTCCGAGCATGTCACAAGCCAAACTAACTGGGAAGCCTCCCACTCTGCTTGTTCACCTGGCCCTGCTATGGAGATTCCCATGTTAGCCTGTCTTCCTCCACATGTTCACCTGGGCCTGCCATGGAGATGCTGTGTTAACATGTGTTCCTCTGCATGTTCCCCGGTCCTGCTGTGGAGATACCTGTGTGATCTGTTTGCCTAACTCATATCTAGCTCTCAGTCACTTTATTTCACATCCCTAGTGTTCTGAGTTTTCTGTTTTAACCCTAACATGCCTTTTAGACCCAAAGTTGTTCCCACCCCATCACCATTTACCCTGCTCCCTATTAGTGGTGCACACATGCCCCCCATGGGTAGTGCAACCCAACTGCAGGAGGGTGAACTTTGACTCCCTGTTTCCTCAACACTCTGCCCATTCTGGGGTACTCTCCCCTAGATGAGGACTCGGTGCTAGCTCCCAGGGAACAGAAAAAGGTTGAGACCTAGCGAAACAAGGACAGGTTGTGGTAAGGGCTGCCTCAGGCCAGGGAAGCCCAGCCTCCAAGCTATTTAGTGTCTGACCTGTTTCTCTCTGTCAACACCCACAGGGCAGGAAGTGGGCTGTGCCCCTCGGTCAAGGGACTCTGTTAGTGAGGTCAGACAGCCAGGAGCAAAAGGAAATATTCTTGGCCTTGCATGTGGGTGGGGTAGGCCAAGGCTGTTATCGTCAGGACTGTGAAGATAGCTGGCACCTTCCTAAAGAACGGGGCATTTTGGGCAAAATGTTTTGTGCTGCGTAAGTTTTGTTAAACTCAGCTAATCTAAGTCAAGAAAGAGCGACATCTAGGTCCCCTTTCTTCTCCAAGTTTTTCTATACAACGTTGCTTTTTACACTGAAGATCTCTAGGTATTTTTGCTGACCACGCCAGATGCTTTTGGTATGCTCCCCCACCCAGCACTGAGAGAACTCTCCCATCCCACGCTACGAAAAAGCCCCAAAAGTGATTCTTTGGTACTTCTGGAAGTTGAGAAGGGTCAGCTTTCCAGCTTTGTCTTTCTCTTTAAGTATTGTGTTGACTATTCCAAGTTATTTGCTTCTCCAAATAAACTTTAAAATTAGTTTGCCAATATTACACAAAATAACTTGCCAGGAATTGGTTATAATTATGTTGATTGTAGACAGGGAAGTTGGAAGGAACTGATATAATAATAATATTGAGTCTTTGTATCCAGGAGCATTTGTTGGCTTCTCTCTGCTTCCTTCCTTCTTTCCTTTCAATCGGTATACCATTTATTTCCTTTTCTTCTCTGTGGCATTGGCTCGAGCTTTCAGTAGGATGTTGAGAAGAAACAGTGGGAAAACACTTCCTTGTCCTGATCCTGATTTTAGTGGGAAACTTGCAAGGTTTTCACTCTTGGAATGTTCTACTTGCTGCAGGAGTTCTTCATTGACAGGAGTTGATTCCTTGTCAATCATGAAAAGTCCTCTCTGTCTCCCGGTTAATTGAGCTCCTGTGACTGCATCTTGTCAAGCGCCTTTTCCAAGTACATTGATTTGAAGACATGATCTTTTCCTCTTCAGTTGGCGGTGTGATTGGTTCTATCACCTGACTTGGGAGGTCTGATCAGCGCTGCATCCCTGGGATAAATCCTTCCTGGCAGTGGGCGTTATAGTTTGTTAATGCTTTTCTGAATCTGTGTCCTTGAGAGAGGCTGGTCTTTAGCTGTGACTGCCTTGATGTCTCTGTCTGGTGTTGCCGTTAGCTGATGCTGACTTCACAGTCAAGCTGTTCCTTCTGCTTCTATATTTTGAAAGAGATAGAAGAGAACAGGAATACTTTCTAAAAATCTTATATAAATTTCACTGGTAGGCTCTTCTAAGTCTGGACTTTCTTTTATGAAGTTATTAGTTATTGATTCAATTTCTTTCATAGATATAGGTTTACTGAGATTGGTCAGTCCTTCCTGAAGGAATTTTGACGAACTGCGTCTTTCAGGAACTCAGTCAATTGGGGGTGTTGGAAAGAGAGCTGCGGTTAAGTGTGCTCGTTACTCTTGGGAAGAGCTGGAGTGTGGTTCCCAGTACTCATGTCAAGAGCTCATAGCAACCTGTAGCTCCAGCTCCGAGGGACGCAATGTGCCTATGACCGTGAGCATGCATGTGTATGTGTGCACACGTGACACACACAAAGAGAAAGGTAAGTAAATAAAAAATGGTCTGTTTTGTTTAAACAATCAACATTATAAGAACTGTATTGCCCATAAAATTTCATTATTATCCTTTCAATGTTTATAGGTTTGTAGTGATGTCCCATGGTCCACTTCAGTACTAAATTCATATCCTCTTGTTTTATTCTCAACCTGACTAGATTCTTATTGATTCATTTGTCTTTCTGAAGAACCAGAATTGTTTTTATATATACATGGGTGCTTGGCCTGCATGTATGTTTGTGCATGTATGTTTGTGCATGTATGTTTGTGCAGGAACTAGAAGAGGCTATTGAATTCTCTGGAACCAGAATTACAGTGGGCTGCCATTGGGTGTTGGGTGTTGAACCTGGGTCCTCTCAAAGATCAGGCAGCATTCTTAACCACTGAGCCATCTCTCTACTCCAACTTCTGTCTTTTTAAAAACAATCTTTTTTATTTTACATACCAACCCCAGTTGCCCTTCCCTCCCTCCCCTCCACCTTCCTTACCTCCCCCCACCCCACAACCACTCCTCAGAGAGGGTAAGGCCTCCCATGGAGGCTCTACAAAGTCTGTCACATCACTTGAGGCTGGACCAAGCCTTCCCCCCTCCCTGGTATCTAGGCTGAGCAAGGTATCCTTTCATAGGGAATGAGCTCCAAAAATCCAGTTCATGTACTAGGGATAAATCCTGGTCCCACTGCCAGTGGCCCCACAAACTGCCCAAGTCACACAACTGTCACCCACACTCAGAGGGCCTAGCTGAGTGCTAATTGCAGGTTCCCAGCTGTCAGTCCAGAGTCAGTGAGCCCACACTAGCTCGGGTCAGCTGTTTCTGTGGATTTCCCCATCATGGTCTTGACCCCTTTTCTCATATTATCTGTCCACCCTCTCTTCCACTGGTCTCCAGGAGCTCGACCCACTGGTTAGTTGTGGATCTCTGCATCTGCTTCCATCAGTTACTGAATGAAGGTTCTATGATGACAATTAAGGTTGTCATCAATCTGATTACAGGGGAAGGCCAGTTTAGGCGCCCTCTCCACTATGGCTTACAGTCTTAGCTGGGATCAGCCTTGTGGATTCTTGGGAATTTTCCTAGTACCACATTTCTTACTAACCCCATAGTGGCTCTCTCTATCAAGATAAATTTTTCCTTGTTCTCTCTCTCTGTCCTTTCCTCAACTTGACCATACTGTTCCTTCACGTTCTCCTCCCTACTCTCCTTCTCCTCTCCTCTCCACACCCCCATGCTCCCAATTGACTCAGGAGATCTTGTTTCTGTTCTCTCTTTTAATCAATACATTTACATACTGACACTCAAAATGACCAATGAAGCAGTGGAGTAAACATCTGTCATTGTTGCCACCATCTTGCTTCCAATCCCTATTTTCACCTTCTACTCTTTTTTAACTTTTGTAGTTTGGGACATTTATATTGCTTCATTTTTTTTCTTCCTTCTTAGCACATCAACTACATTTAAAAATTTGCAAATTTCTCTGGCTTGCAGTATAGATTTATAGTTAATCTCATCCTGTTTGTAAGTACATGTTTTGTGTGGGGCTGAGTACCCCACAGTAACAAAGTAACCAGAGTCCCTCCTTTCCGTAACAAAGTAACCAGAGTCCCTCCTTTCTGTCTCTGGGTCACTATGCTTTGTGTGGGGCTGAGTACCCTACAGTAACAAAGTAACCAGAGTTCCTCCTTTCTGCCTCTGGGCCACTATGCTTTGTGTGCCCCCCCCCCCAGCACCCCACAGTAACAAAGTAACAAGAGTCCCTCCTTTCCATAACAAAGTAACAAGAGTCCTTCCTTTCCGTCTCTGGGCCACTTTGTCATTCATTTGCTTAAGTATGAATGATTCTATTAAAGGTTTATTTTATTTAATTTACTTTTTCAAAGTTTTTTTTTTCTGAGAATTCTATACACGCCTGCTGATTTTATGTCCTTTCTGCCTTCTCTCCCCTACACCCCTTCTTGTGCTCTCCCAGAATCATGAATTCTTCTTCTTCAATCATTATTGTTACACACACAAAACAAACAGCCCCCCCAAGAACCCACCTCCTGAGTCTATTTAGTATCACTTGTATGTACATGTATTTACTGCCCACCACTTGTGACTGAATAATATCTATTTTTTTTAAAACAACTGATTTCTCCTCTCTCAGCAGTCATTGGTTGCTTGCAGCTCATCATCTAAGAGTGGGACCTTCTAACATGTCCCCACCCATGAGGGAATGTCAACTGGTATTGTCACTGTGCCAGTCTTGTTTAGATGACCATACTGCCGAGAGTCTGTGGGTGCAGCTTCTCTGTCCTGTCTAGAAGACACTATCTACCGAAGCTTCCTAGTTTGCTGGCTGTTACCATCTTTCCACCCCTCAGGGAAATTCCCACCCCTCTGCAGTGCTCCCGAGCCTTATGTGTACGGGCTACATTGCAGATGTATCAGCTGGAGATGATCTCTGTGGTCATTTATTCTCTGCGTTTTCACTAGCTGTGGACCTATAATGCTGTCTCCATGCGATATACAATGAGGCTTGTTTGATGAGGAGTGAGAACTACACTTAGCTATGGGGATAAGGAAAAACATTTAGAATACAATTAGAAATTATATTATTTTTGAAAAAATGGCAGTAGTAGGTTCTCCTTTAGGGTCTATGACCTCACCAACCACAGGGAGTTGCCTAGGCTTATAGTTCCAGGCATGAATTACCTTCTACTGAGGCAGCCTTAAGTCCAAATAGATAGCTGTTGATTAGCAACAAGATAAAAGTGACACCATCGCACCACCGGGATACCCTGCAGTGGCTAGCCATTGTGGTTTGTAAGCTTCATGGCTCGAAAGGACTATTGGTTGCTTTTCTCCATTGGCACCTTGTAGATCTTCTAATGCCATGAGAGTTAGTCCTCAGGGAGGAGGGGCTTCCAGGTCTGTACCATCTCTCTTCTCCCAAGTCCTGTGTCAAAACTGTGTGTTGTCTCCACTAGCGGTGAGATCTCACCTCCCAATTCTGGGAGTCAACCAAGGGCATTGGCATTAGCCTGCATTGTTTGGGGAATCTCTTAGGTCCTCCTGACCAATAACTGGAATGGAGATTTTCCATGTTGGGCAGTTGGGGTTTTGTTAGTCTGTGGCTGTTGCTGGGTCCATTATTACTGTGGTGTAACTCCATTAAATATGTATGTGTGTGTGCTTATACCATAAGACGCTTTCCCTAGACTTTCTCAAATATCCTTAATATTATTTATATTTCTTTGCTCTCTCTCCTGCAGTATTACCCACTCAAATTAATCTCTGTTTTCCATTTCCTCTTTTATTGCACTTATATTTTATTTTTAAATTATGTGTATATAAGTGTGTGCCTGTGTATGGACATATACACATGAACGGAGGTGCCTGTGGAGGCCAGAAGAGGTTGTCAGGTCCCCGGGAGCTGTTGTGGATCCTCTGACGTGGGAGCTAGGGTCTGAACTCAAGTCCTCCGCAAGAGCAGCCCACTTTCTTAACCAATGAGCAATCTCTCCAGTCCCAGGCTTTTCTTTACCTTTGACCTTCTGCAGCTTGACAATGACACTCTAAGTGAGGGTTTTACTTGGTTGTATTTATCTCGTGTGGGGTTTTCTGGGTTTCATCTCAGTTATTTTTGTTCGAGATACTTTGTCTTCTCTTTCTTTGCCTGCGATTCCCACCATACTTACGGGCTATTCCTCTCTCCTCCGATCAGGGTTTATTCTCTTTGCTTCTTCGTTGGAAGGTTTCTGCTATTGTGTTCTCAGGTGCAGAGCTTTCCTATCTAGTCCTGTATTAAACCTACTGGAGGCAATCCTCACGTGTTACAGTTTTTATGTCTAACATTTGGTTTTGGTTCTTCGTAGAATTCCTGCCTCTTTGCCTTCCTTGCTCACCGTCCTGACTCACCATCTTATCCATCATCATCCTTTATGCTTCCTGCCTTGGTCTTCCTAACACTCCGTCCGCAGCTCAGACTTGCCCTGTCTCTCTAAACTGTGGTCTTCCCTTTGTGTGCTTTGGGATTCTCCTCATCTCTTTACTTTTGAGACAGAGGCTGTTGTAGTCTATGCTACAGCTGTGTGCACAAGGAGTCTCTTGAGGTCCCGATCTTCCTGACTGTTTTCTGAGTGCTGGGATTATAGGCATGCGCCGCCACACTCAGTCTCAGTAGTGCTGGGCATGGAACTCCGAGTTTTGTTCATGCTAGGCAAGTGCTCTACCAGCTGGGCTATACTCCTGGCCAGGTTCAAACTTTGGGATTTTTTTTATGGAAGGACTTTATATACAGGGGATAGAAGATGCCATAAACAAACCTTCAGTTAGGTGGCTGTAGCCCTATCCCTACTGGTCCCATGATCTGGGACTGTAAACCTCATAAACATGAAGAAAAGGAAGGCTAGAGGGAACTCCAGCTGTGCACTTCCTTTCGTCTTGGTAGGTGTGATGCTCAGAACCCCAGCAGGCTGGGCTCTGGTCAGCTTCCTCTGAAGGGTGTGTCTTTAGAGTAGAGTGCAGGTGTATGCCGGCGTGGCTTTTTTCCCACCCTCCGCCAGAGCATTAGGGGATTTTCCACTGATATTCCCAAGGACTTGGTAGAGTCCTGGGAGGAAATTCATGAGAGTGTCCTCAGGACGAGGTGCTCTAGTTCTCTCTCCAAGGCTGAGCTCCCACCAAGGATGTCAATCACTGTCCAGGTTCCTAACTTGGCTCTCACTTTCTAAAAGAGAGTTCTGCTTGGGTGAGCTGTGACTTCCTGCCGGTTTCTTCATGACTAGGACAACCGTTTCTCTGTGACCTCATCTATTTCATGGTTCTAAGAAGAACAGCTGACTTCTTAGTTTGTTCAACCTTTTTTTTTCCCCTCTTGGTGTTGGACTGGAGAGGCAACTTCCCAATGCCTGCCATGCAGATCCGGACACCACAAGTCTCAAGTTATTTTTCCCTCCTTTATTTTGTCTTTACTGTTATGGTTTGAACCCAGCATGTCCCAGCTCTTGCCTCATATCTTGGGCACTCACTGCTGGCAGTGCTGCTTTGGAGGACTCTGTAGCCTTAAGGCCTAGTTAGCGGAAGTGGGTACTAGTGGTTAGTGTCGTCCCTGCATCTGGTCCCCTCTGTTTCCTGCAGTGTGTGGAATCCTACCATAGCCACTACCATGAGCATCACCGGAAGGTCTTTCCTCACCCTGACAGACCTAAAGTGTCCGAAACCATGGGCCGAAATAAACCTTCCCTCCCCCAGGTTGCTTGTGTCAGGCATTAGTTCTAGTGATGTTAAAATAACCAAGGTATAAAATTGGTCTCAGAAATGTGGGGTCGTGGTGATTGACTAAAGCTGACCCACGTGCTTCTCGGGCCTTTTGAGCTGGTTTGTAGGACAATGGGGAGGAATTTGGAGAGGTGGCTTTGGGGACTGCTTTGGTCCCATCTGTCTTCTCCACGCTCCTCTCACTTCTACCTGAAACAGGATGGTAACTTTGTGTTGCTGCCATAGATAAGAGTTTGCCTTGAGTCTCAAGAGACTTTGGGATTCCCAACAGTGCTCGAACTGCTAAGGCCCGTGGAGAATCTTTCTATTTTAATTTGAAGATATTGGAGCCTGCCCATTTAATCCCAATTCCTCATGTGGTTGCTTTCACACTCATTTGCCCAGGGGCTGCTTATGGAGCTCCCCTCTCAGCCTACCTGCCTTCTGTCTTCAGGGAACAGAATTCAGCAGCAGAGCGAACTGGCAGAGCTTTTGCCTACCATGCACAAAGCCTTCTAGTGAAAGAAAAACAGAACAGGACCTGCGGCACCAGGAGGAAATGGGGATGATGCCAGGGTAGGAACACATGCGTGCAAGGGGCACCTGGAGTCTGTCCAGCTACCCATGTGTGGTGGTGTCAGTTCCCACACCTTTTCCCAGGGTTGAGTTGGTCAGACACACATGGGATGGATCCCCAGCTGAGGATCGTGACTCTGGCACAGGCCCCAGCTGCTGAGCCATCCACACCATGGCTTCCCGTACAGAAGCGGTACAGACGGTGGTAGTCACCACTGATAGCTGATACGTTGACAGATCTCCTGTGAACAGGCCCCATTCTTCTCACTGAGTCTGACTCTGTTCATCTTTGTGATTCTTGCACACACTCCATAGGCTTCACAAGCTTCCAGAAAGGAGGCACACACGGTTGTGGAGAAAACAATACACGTATTGATGAGGAGTGTGTCCAAGTCTTTGTTCCGACCTGAGTTAGTGATGACGTCTGAGGACAGGTCCTGAGAGTTTCCCTTCCAGAGAGGCCTGGGCAGAGTGATCTATAGAATTCACCTTCTACACTTATTTTGCTTTATGTGGAAAGGACAGCGAGCTCACAGCATCCAAACACTGTCTTCCTATTAACCATACCACAGCTTCATACGTCAGTGTGTAGGACTTTTTCCATCTTAGCCAGCAAGGCTTTCTAATTCCTCACCCAGTCCTCAGTGCTGACCCAGGAGGCAGAGGATGAAGGCAGCAGAAAGAGGGGAGAAAACGGAAGGTTTTGGGTACTCAAACAAACTTCCGAGGGTAGGACACAATTCACGAGCATCTCACGGAACAGGGAGATGCATATTAGCTTTTCGTTAATTCCCCCGTGAAAACAGAAAGTAACAGCCTTCCACCATCAGGGAGGACCAGTGTGTCCAGGAGCCAGCTCACTGGGACTCCACAGTGAGGGCACAGTGAGGGCTTTGTACTAAGGACATCACATCACCACGGTGCCTCCTCTGATGTTGGGCACAAAGGTGCTACCTATGAGGGTTGGGAAAGGGAACCGATAGGACACAGGACGAGGCATGCCGGGCTCAGTTGTGATCAGGGACAGTCACTAATAATGAGCTCTGAGCTCTTTAAGGACATTTCCTCATCATATACCACATTTTATGGCTTTAATATTGATGAAGGGTGAATTCAGTGAAGACGTGGGTGCTAAGGCGCTCTGGAGGGCGGCTGAGGAGGGTGCCCTCTACCTCTCTCCTGCCTAGTTTAGTAAGCTTTGCAGTCTGCTTCCTCCTAGTCCTTGAAGGAACCTACTCAGTTTTGGGAGCAGCCCGAGGCTCAGTCAGAGTAGCACTGTCTCTCAAGATCATAGCTGATGTGGGGCTTGGAGTCTCTCAGACAACCTTGACCCTTAGAATTTGTATCAAAGGGGCTTGGGTTCACCAACAGCACCAGATGGGGGCTACCTTTGCAATGTGCATCCCTGAAGTCCTCCACCCCCCTTTTAACTTTGTTCTTTGGTCATTTGATAAGCCAGAGCCTTCCCAGGGGTTGGGCCCCCACCCCTCCCCTTGGTGTCTCCATTAATCATTCCTCTCCCTATAGACAAGGGAAGTGAGGTTCAGGGGAGTTGCCTAAGGTCACCTGCTAATTAGTGGCAGAGACATGGGGCAAGTTCCATTACGACACTGTGCCCACACAGCAAGAGAAGGGAGTACAGAACTGTGGCCGTAATTAGGATGCACATGCCAAGGGCCTGTGCCTGTTGTTGGAGCAGATCAAATATCTCCCAGATGTTTACACTCTCACCCACTAGCTTCTCCCTCCTCAGCAGGGCTCAGGTTCCCTGTAAGTGTTAATGTTTATTTATTTTATGGGGACTAGCTCCGCCCCTTCTGACTTCTGAGCCTGCTGTTGTTGTTGCCGGTGATACTGCTGGTGGTGGTGTGTTTGTGTGTGTGTATATAATGTGTAGTGTGTGTGCAGTGTATAGTGTGTGTATATGTGTGCATGTGTGTGTGGTGTATAGTGTGTAATGTGTAGTGTGTGTGTATGTGTGCATGTGTGTGTGTGTGTGTGTGTGTGTGTGTGCTTCAAGTCTTTCAGCAGTTCACTGGCTGCCCCTCCTGGGCTACTAGGCTATGGGGTTTTCAGTGCCTGCCATGGCTCAAATCCTGACTGAGGCTGCTCTCGCCCTCAGTGCTCCCTCTGGTACCCGAGGCTGCCAGTGATTTCCTGCCAATACTGGTCTGGGCCAGACCCCTCTGGAGCCAGCTGGGGCCTCCGCCCTCCGCTCTAGCAACAGAGCTCCTTTGTGCTTGAGCCAGTCCCGGGCCTGTGGATGGAGGCCTCTGGCGGCTTGCCAAGGCATGGGAAACCCAAACCACCAGGTTCTGGGAGGCACGAGATGAAAGATGGACCTGTGGTTTCTGGGAGGAAGAGAGGAGCCCAGCTCACGGTGTGCCTGAGTGTGCCTCCACACACCAGGGCTCTGGGCCGAAGATTGTCCCCATTCCTTCATGCCATGCTGTGAAACGTGAACCTTTACTGCCCTTCTGCTCAGCTAGGCATGGCCTTTGTGGTGCTCCACGGAAACACTCTACATACCCAACGTTCCCCGTGAGTGAGTGGATGAGGGTGTGTTGGGTCCAGATGCTGAGAGCAGGAGCCAAAGCCAGGTAGATGGAACACTAGCAAGTCACTGGGCCTCCAGCTGATCATAACCAAAACCAGGAGCTCACATGCTTCCCACAAAGAGACTGTGTCACACTGGGCACCTCCAGTCCCCTGTATTCGCATGGATTCACTCTATCATTGATAAAACTGACAGCCATTCTGATGTTGCCTGCGTCCTCCAGGGGCGGGCTTGAGACGAGCAGACCCTTCTCCCTTTGTCCACTTGTTAGTAAATGTAATTTGCAAGGCCCTGTCTGGCAGATCCTTCCCAGAGCAGAATTAAATATGCAGATTTATTAGGGAAACACCTGTGAGACCAGACAAGGTTGGGGCACAAGGCCAAGGCAAATCCCACTGAGAGAAAGGGTAGGGGAACTTGGAGCCACTGTGTCCTTAAGGAAGGATTCATGCTGGGCGGTGGTGGTGCACACTTTTATTCCCAGCACTCGGGATCCAGAGGCAGGTGTGTTGTAAGGGGCTGCGGGCAGGCCTGCTTTTCGCCTCACCCGGCTCCCGCATGGCTAGCTTAGTCCCAGAAATAACAACACACAAATTGTATTCATTTAAGCACTGCCTGGCCCATTATCTCTAGAGAGTTAGTTACTGACTAACTCTCATATCTTGATATTAACCCATTTCTAATAATCTGTAGCACCACGAGGTGGTGGCTTACCGGAAAAGATTCAGTATGTCTGACCTGGTGGCTGGCTCCATGGCTTCTGCCTCATAGCCCTCTTCCCAGCATTCTGTTCTGTTTACTCCACCTACCTAATTTTCTGTCCTATCAAGAGGCCAAGGCAGTCTCTTTATTGACCAATGAAAATAACACAATAGACAGATAACCCTCCTCCATCACAGGTGGATCTCCATGAGTTCGAGGCCAGCCTGGTCTACAAGAGTTAGTTCTAGGACATGCTCCAAAGCTACAGAGAAACCCTGTCTCAAAAAAACAAAACAAAAAAAGAAAGGTTTCATTCAGACCCCAGTCAGTCACCTGTGCTGTTCAAAAACAGCTGAACTATGTATGGGGCCACCTGGAGCCCAGAGCCCGGGACCTCCCTTTCATGCTTACTGGATCTTAGCCCAGGTGTTTTGATTTGCTCCACTTTCTCCCAGACAAGACTGGAGTAAGGTTCCAGTGGTCTTTTTTGTTGTTGTTTTTAGAGACAGAGTCTCTACACCCTGGCTAGCCTAGAACTCTTGGAGGTCCTCTGACTCCAAACCTGCTGGATTACAGGTAGGAGCCATTACTCATGGCAGATAGGTGTTTTAGAAACAACAAGTGCCCACTGTGCATTCCAGAAGCAAGTGAAAAGGTGGGGGGGGGGGGGAGACAACATGTCTCACAACATCCGTAAAATAAAACCAGCCAGTATTCAGATTGAGCAACTTCTCTAGGCTTCCATCAGGTAGGGAATGTCCTCCTTGAGGCCTATGGAACAGGCCACTTTGGTGAAAGCCACACAAATGAGAGGAAGCAGCTCCTTCTAGCATGATCTGTGTTGGCTGTACATGTGATACAGGCAGCGGTATGTACACATGTTCAGCTCTGCAACCGTTGAACAGACTCAGGAACAGGAAGACATCCACAGACATCATAACCCACAGTCTCCATGGTTCTGGAGACTACAGAAACCCAAGGCCTTGAGATCACAGTCTTGGTTTCTTGTCTGGACAGCAGGTCCGGCTAGAGCTCCTAGAAAAGAAAGGATGTCAACTGGCAAGTGGCCGGAAAGAAAGGCCAGTTGGCCTAGGGATGTGCTTACAGGAAAGAGTCAGGGAGATCTCTGAGAGTGAGTCACCTCAAGATGCCAGAATGGTGCCAACTGAGCTTGGCATGGATTCAGGGTACATCAGCATACAATGGCAACTACCTGTTTGCCAGTCACTGTGTCACAATGATGACTCCTGCTGTGTGGTAAGAAAAGGTCAGCAGGAGCCAGAGAAATACAAGGCTCATTAGGATCAGGCAGCAATGGGAAACAAGAGTGGTAGGAGAGGTCGACTAGATGTCCTAGCTTTCCTGGGACTGGGGTCTTCTCTGCAAACCTAAATGGCTATTTACCCTAACTGTTGCCTAGGCTGTGGATGAGCCCATTGCCTCAGGTCCTACCCTGTGGCCACTGTTCTTTTGTTACAATCATCTTTGATACTTTGTGTCAGCAAAAGTCAGCAGCTGATGCAGGAAGGCTGAGCAGCGGTATCCCCCAGGCAATATTGCACCCAGACACATCTTATCCCACCTAGGATAGGGCACAAGAGCAGTTCCAACTATCAGATGCTTCCTTCCATCCACGGAGCAGGGTGTGTCCTTCAGCTGCTTGCCAGGTATGAGTCACACCAAAGGACTGATCCACACATGTCCGAGGGACACTAGTAGCTGCCCCCTCCTCTGAATGCCAGGACTTCCTGGTCCAAACTGCCCTTCCAGACAGAACCTACACACTGCTTAGCCAGTTGAGGACCAGGTCCCAAGTTGGCCTGATTATTCTTCCTAAAGAAAACCGAGAGTTGTTTGCGCTTTTATAGGTCACAGCTCTGACATGAGTCTGACATTCCAGCTTCAGACAGGTCCTCGGGTCTCCAGGAGAACCTGGACACCACCTCAGACACATCTTCTAGTGGGTCACCTCCTATATCCAAGCCGAAAAGACTTGAAAATGGGCCCAGAACCAGTAAAATCACACTGTTTGGGGGAAAGTTTATAAAAACCCACATCATTGGCCTCTTCCTCCCTCCTGTCCTCATCATGCCTGCCCGCTACCCTTAGCCTCCTGTTACTAGCTCCTGCTTCCAAGCATGTTCCCAGTCCTCTATTTCCAGTACCCTGTCCCCTGGATTTCCATCCACAGCTGCTCGCTCTCCTCTTCTGCTCCATGCCTGTGACCAACTTCCTGTGCATACTACAGCAGGTAGATTTTCTTGGCACCTCACTTGCACCGAGTTCTTCTGCCCATGTCTTTGCAGAGGCCAGATGCTAGCTTCCCCCATCCCTTCTATTTCCACCTTTATCCATTCACACTCTTGGGTCTTAAGAGCTTGTGGCAAACACTGGTGTGCAGGGTCTTGCCTGACCCTTGGGCTACACTGGGACCCTCTGTTGCTTCTAGCTTCTTGCACTGTTGTAGATCCTCTTTCCTTCATTTACAGGCTTAGTCATTTGACTGTATTTCTTTACCCATCTTTAGGTGTCCAAAGTAAAGGCTATGTCTTACTGTCCTCCTTTGAGAAGTCCCTACTTTGGGGTGGCTCAGCACCACAACCTGCAGTTTACCTTGGTGAGGACTAGTGTAGGCAGAGCTAGAGTACTGGGCCAGAATAATTCATTTGTCCTGAATTTCCTGTTAGAGTAGTTCTAATGGGGGAGAGGTGGTCCTCTTGCATTGTGCTCTTCATCCAGACTTGGCTATGTTCCTGCTGTCGGGAAAAGGAGAGCTCTGCCCTCAGCCTAAAGGTCTACATTTTCCTCTTGCTGTTTGATCTCTGGTGTTGTGTGTTATACTGAGCAGAGGGTAAAAACAGTCTTGTCCTCATGGCTAGAAGAAAGGAAAGGATGCTTCAGGAGACGCAGTGACAGGCATAACAGACCAAGCCATCTCGGACACACTTTATCAGGTGAATACAGTTTAAACCAGGTAGCTGTCAAGTTTGCTATTAGGGAGTTAGCACTGGTCAATTTGACATAGAATATAGGGGTTCATACCCTTCATTCTTGGTGGCTGTTGGTTCTTTTGTGCTATCAGGGGCTTGGGGCCCCTGATGGGGGTGACTTCAGGGTTCCTTGGAGACACCTGCAATGTGCTATGTTAATGGTCCTCACTAGGAAGAGGTTGTTTATCCATAAGTAGAGGTCAGAGTGCTGAGACAGTATGATTTCCCCTATAGCTGTTGTTCTATGGAACCAGTCCAGGGTGGCACAAGGACACCTTAAATGCCACACTCCTTACTACAGTGACACCTCAGCAGCTTCCTGGTCCAATGTCAGCAGTACTAGTCAAAGACACCCAGGTTTGAGGTTTTGGCTTTAGGCAGGCTACTACCCCAGTCACAGGGTTGTTTCTAATCCCTGGAGGATTCCAGTAGAATGCCAGCGGCCTTGTGGCCATGCACTCGCACATGCTGACAAGCCATACACACATGCATGGAAGTACACATATGTAGATCATTCTGAACTGGGTACTCTCTCTTAAGGGCAGTGCACAGGTTCGCATAATTGCCTTAACATTATTTCCTGACATGCAGTTCTCTCTCTCTCTCTCTCTCTCTCTCTCCCTCTCTCATTTAAGACAAGGTCTTGCTGGGTATCCCTGGCTGATCTGGAACTTGCGGTGATCCTGTTGCCTGTTTAGCTCTAATATCCTAAGCACGGGCCACTACACCTAGCTGGTACCTATGTTGTCCACTGCATTTCCTCTTCCTCCTATTATTCCTCCTCCTCCTTCTATTCTTAAAGATTTTTTTTAATAAAATGTCTGTGTTTTCGCTGCATGTATGTCTGTGTACCACCTGTGTGCCTGGTACCGTGAAGATCATATGAGGGCATCAGATCCCATGGAACTGGAGTTACAGACAGTTGTGAGCTGCCACATGGGTGCTGGGAACCAAACCCTGGTCCTCTGGAAGAGCAGCCAGTTCTTTTAACTGCAGAACTGAATCACTGTTCCCAGCCTGGGATGCCTTCTTGCCCTGCACCCCTGTTTTGTTTTCTTGTGTTTCTTCCAGGTTCTACTGTTTGTATCTGTCATTTCCTTTAACCTTTCTTGCTCCTCCCACCCATGACAAACTTACACCTGTAGCAGGGAGCTGCTTGGTTTGGGGACTGGCGGGAGTAGCTGGCCTGCCGGAGTCTGGACTACAGCAGCTCCCTTACAGGTGGGCCAGAGCCGATGGGACATAAGCTCATCCCTAGTGGGTGAGTACAAAAGGGAACATAAGTTACTGCAGATGCAAAACCGGTGCTTCAGTTTGGCTGGCCAGGTTTTCCCCCTTTTCTTGCCTGGTTGCCTCTCTGGTCAAGGTCTCCTCACCCTCAGCGAGCTCACCAACGAGAAACACCCTGTGTTGCCAGCTGGAGGGCTGCAGGGCAGGGTGCAGCTTTTGGCTTTCCACCCACAGCACCCAGTCATTACGACCACCTATGTCCTAGCGATGGCCCCCTGACCCTGAGACTCAGAACTCTGGAGACAGGTCATCCTGGGAATCCCAGGGCGCTCAAGTAGGAGGCCACTCTCCTGTCCTCACACATCTCTCTACCCTTCCACCCTCCCCACATCCTTTCAAGGTAGGAAGGGCGTGGACCTCAAAGTCACATGGGTCAATTCTCACCGATGCTCCTCGGCCCTCAGAAAACCCTACATGGAACTTGTGAGGGCTGACAAAAACCATGACAAACTAGGCTCACCTTCACAGTCCCCGAGGAACTTAGTCACTTCTTTTAGGCACTCTGGCCATAGGCCTGGAACTTCCTGGAGGCCTGGCCTCTCTAGGAGCCTGACCCTGGGAGGGCTGGACAGGACTTACCCTTCTGTCCCTGCCGTCTCTAAATAGAGGAACTTGGGGACACTGCAGAAACACATGAACTGGATGTGGTGCTTGTCACTCGGAGTGGTCTCTCTGACTGCAGAAGTGAGCAAAACTCTTTATGACATTGCTAAAAAATCAGTGTTTGCAAAGGTTGCTAAAGAAACACAAGGAGTGTCGAATCTGAAATAGCCCGTCTAGACGCACTCCCACTGTCTGACCTTTGATGTATTTCCTAATCCACCGACCTCGCCAGCAAATTGGTGAGTAAGCAGCGACTCACTTTACACACTTGTCATGAGGCTGACGAGGCCCAGGTCACTGTTATAAATTTCATTCTGGCTGCTTCGAGGCGCGGCGGCCTTCGCAGCATAGCTCCCGTGTGGTTTCCGAGCTGTGATGTGTGTCTGGGTCGCCATGAACTAATTTCAAGTCTGTTGAGTCCAAAAGCCACAGGGCTGCCGAAAAAACAGAACCCGCTCTCAGCCAGCAGGGCCCCAGAGTTTACATAAAACCAGGCGAGGAAGGATGGAGACAGGCTCTGGTGAAAACAAAACAAAAAGCCGGTGATGCTCACGTCCAGGCTGGGCCTCACCCTGGAGAAGGGGCCAGGCTCGCCTGCGCAGGTTTGCTTAGCAAATAAAACCCTGGCCGCACTTGTGGGGCCCTGGAGCCTGCCTTCCTCTCTCTCGCACCTCTTTGGAAGGCTGTCTGAGCCGGCTCGGCTGCAGTCTATATGCAATGAAGCTCCGTGGCGGGAGACCAGTTTGGCTCCAAAACAAGCTTAATAAACATTGACTTCATAGAACTGGAGACAGGTTTACTGCATTCTGAGCCTTATGCTTTGGGTTTTGGAACTTGGAGGTTGAACTTCTTGCCTGCTGGAGGAGCTGAACTAGGTGGCCTGTCAGGTACGCTGTGACCACATCAAATGCAGGCAGTGAGGATCATGGTAGCAGGAGGTTGGATTACCCAGAAAGGTGGAGGTGACAATTTGGTGGGAACAGGATCCATGGGAGGCCTGAGACTTCTGGAAGGATTGTAAAGAGAGGCGGTGACCAGTGCGGCCTCATTCACAGGACTTTCGTGGTTCCCCCCCGTGGGGCAAACGCTGGCTTTGCAGGGGAAGTCAGATGTGACGTCAGACACCTACTAGGAAGGAGGTAGCTTTTCTCAAGGGTGCTGTGAGGCTGAAACCTTTTTCCTGGATCAGTGGCAGAGGCCCCAGACTGTCCCCAGCTCTGTCCACAGGGGAGAGAGCCCATCACCAATAGTGTACGTAGCCCTTGGACCAAATGGGGAAGCGAAAGCCACACTGTAGACCTGCGTAGAGGGATCCAGTATAAATGTCCCAAGATCAGTATGCCTTAACGTTCCAGGTAGTCCAGGGAACCCACATCATAGCCCACAGAGTTTCTAAACCCCGGAAATGGAAGTTTCCTCCATTTTGCTCACCAGAGGGGAGCTTCAAGGACCAATACCAGGAATTCTTTAGCAAATGTCACGCCACCAAGGGACAGAAATGTGGAGGAAGGCTCTCAGCTTGTCATCCATTGTTTTTGGCTAGCTTATGAAACTCTCACATGGCCCCCATTCTCCACAGGTGCCCAACCTTGGGATTCGGGGTATGTTGTATCTTTACCCTCCACACTGTGGTCCTCGTGAGACCTGGGAACTCTTGTCACCATGTGCAACTTGGAATGCCCTGGTGTCCCTACACGACCGGTGTCAGCACAGCATGCTAGGACCTTTCAGATGAATGAGCCCAGCAACCCTGTCTCTTAGGCCCTTACAGAGTAGCCTGCGCCATCAGAAAAAGAGGGAAATGTCTCCCACCTTTGCCCCTTGTATTTTGGGCCAGTACTTCTAGAGCCCTCTGAACCCCTACTTTCTTGGAGTGGGGTGTTATGAAGAGCTTTATGGTTCAGGACCCCCAGGAAGTCCTAAGGAATACACTACATTTTTTCAGGAAGGTCAGATGATGCTCTGGGATCTCATCGTGTCTCATTCCTGTGGTGCTGAGCTGCCTAAGGGTCGATTATTTGAAAGAGTATGAAGTGTCTGAGTTCACCTGCCATGGGATCTGCTCGACGTCTGTCACACCTAAAGAGGTCTCGCCTGTCTATGCCTCACTCCTAGTGCCTTGCTCTGCCCACTGTCTGAGGGGCTGTGCAGCGTGTGGAGGTACAGGGGTTCCCCAGAACAGCTCCTTTTTGACCCTCGGAGGTGGTTTTGGTGGAGTCTTAGCCACAGGAACGAGCGCCGAGAGACTCCATTTGTGTTGCTAGCGTCCCCTCTCCTCTCCTAATTAACTCTTAATGAAGCCGCTCCTCAAAACTTTGGGGTCCACTTAGTAGACCTTCATATGGCTCATCTCCGCCAATGAGGCAGGAAATGTGGCAAAGATTCTTGGTGGCACTATACAACATTGCTTCATTCCCAGGGCATAGAGGATGTGTGTGTGTGGGGTGGTGAGAGAGAGAGAGAGAGAGAGAGAGAGAGAGAGAGAGAGAGAGAGAGAGAGAACACTCAAGGAGAGCCAGAGAACCAATCAGAACACCCCCCGAAAACCCAGAATCATTTGAAACAGCATTAAGTGTTGAGGGTCAAACAAACAAGCAAGGATGAAACAAGCAGGTCTTGTAAACTTAATGCTGTTTGGAGTCCATTTACTAACTTTTCAAAGTTCTCCCTCAGAGCTGATGAACCTTCTTCCATCCCCTAGAAGTGGATTCTCCATCCCCAAGAAGTGAGTTCTCCATCCTCCAGATGTGACTTCTTCAGCCCTCAGATGTGTTGATGCTTAAGAGTCTCCAGAAGGCGCTCCCCCATCTCCCAGACGTGGCTCCTCCACCCCCCACCATGAAATGACTCCTGTATTCTTCATCATGATTTTTTCCTCCCTCAGAAATGACTCCTGTATACCCCAGATGTGGGTTCTTCACCCCAAGGGATAAGTTCTTCATTCTCCAGACACTGTTTTTACCCCCTCCCCCCGAGAAGTCGCTCCCTTACCGCCTAGTCATGGTACTTTCACTTCCAAGACGTGACTTTTCTTCTACCCCTACACACGAGTCCTGGCCCAAGGGGACACTTCCTTTTTAGAAGATCACATCTATTTGTGTGTGTGTATGTGTGTGTGTGTGTGTATGTGTGTGTCTGTGTGGTGGAGGAGGGGATCCATGCATGCCACATCACCCATGGGGGAGATCATAAGACAACTGGTGTGAGCCAGTTTTCTCCCTCTACCATCTAGGTTTTGGGGAGGTCACACTCAGGTAGTCAGTTTTATAAGCAAGTGCCTTTACCTTCTGAAGCACCCTGCTGGAGAGGAGTCATCCTTTAGTGGAGCACATAAGCAAATGTTTGTCATGAGGCCTGGACGGCGGCTCCTTTTCCTGGTGGCCTGGAGCATGCTCTAGCACTAGGGCAAAAGCTTGTGAATTGGAAAAGTAGGAAGCTGTGGGCAATGCTTAGGTGTGCTCATGTGAGCCGGCCACATCCTCTGCACCTGGCAGTCATGGTTGACAAGCAGAGGGCGGGTCTATGGCACTGGGTTTGCCTCAGTAGCCCTTGGTCCACCTGGGATTCCAATCACAGTCTGAGGGGGCTGTCAGATTTCTTGGCAGCCAGAGTGAAACCATTTGTGTGTGGATGAACCTCTGAAAGACTGTGACTGGGGACCCCAGGCTTCAAGCCGGAGGAGACTGGTTAAACATCAAAGCAACCTAGTCCCTCCCTTCTTCTAAGGAAAACTTCTAAGGATGCTGCTGGGGGCTGAATCATGTCTTTGTCCTACCCCACAGGCCTGTACACACCATAAGTCAGATACTTTTTTCCTTATTGGAGGATCTGAGGCAGACAATTTGTGGGGATAGCTTAGCAACTTGTAACCCCCACCTCCATCAAGTTACACACACACACACATACCTAGCAAACAAAGCAACTGGTCACTCGACCCCAACGGCTCCTAGTAATACCCTCGTAACCCCTAATTACATCTCCTTTGTGGCTGAACACAGCCTGGAATGGAAGTTGGAACCAGAGTCAGCACGTTGAGCCAGTGTGGACTAGTTCTAGGCTCAGGCCTCAAAAGATGACCTGTGTCCTCTGAGTAACCTTTTAGGGACCCCCCCCCCCCATTTAGCATCTCATGGTTATGCATGATTGTGCATACATGGTATTGAAATCAGATGCATTATGGGAAAGGACCTGTGTGGTGAGTGAACAAAGGGTTGCATTACCCAAATGTGTCCCTCATGAGTGTATCAGAGCAGAAAAATCTCCAGTCCTGCCCCTAGCAACCACCCCTCCCTCCCCAAAAAAGTCCTGAAAAGTAACCTAGAGCCCATAGGAAAATCTTGCTCAGGGCCCCGCTGCTATTTTGCATCTTATATACTCTGTACTTTCACTTTGCTTCTGAATAAAACCCCTTGCCTCCTGGCTTTTAGGGTGTACTTTTTCCAGTTCTTTGAACAAGATGCCAAGAACTTGGAAACACCCAGTGCAGACTCCAGCAATGGACTTTGCAGATGTATCAGAGTCAACTCACTATGAAAGGCCCTCGCCAGTGGCCAGTGTCTAATGAAGAGGGACACGGGTTCAAAGAGCTTCTGCGTGATGATAGAGAAGAAGCTAGGATGATGTGACCACAAGCCAAGCAGGGCTGGTAGCCATCCAAACTGAGGCAGGCAGGGATGACGCCCCTAGTGCATCCAAGTGTAGCAGTGCCCACATCTTAATTTGCACTTCTACTTTGGGCTGTGAGTGTCAGTCTGGGGTCTGGTGAAGTAAGCCCGTGGTTCCAGCCACTTGTGAAACTGAGGCAGTGGGTTTGAGCAACATAGTGAGATCTTAAAAAAAAAGGGGGGGGGGAAGCATGAAAACTTTCACTGGTTTGCTGTTTTAAGTCACCTGGTTTGTAGTTAACTTGACATTCCTATAGCTCTCAGGATGATCCAGGCTTGTTCTTGGATACTTGCGGCTAGCAAGGATCAGAGGTCATCCATCTGGCAGGCAGGACCGCAACTCTGCATCACACAGAACAAGCAGTTCTGAGTCCTGGACTGTGGAGCCAGGCAGCCTGCATGAGCCTAGGCCTGCCTGCAAGACCACACACAGCAGACTTGCGTGGTACCCCCACACAGCAGACTTGCGTGGTATACCCCACGCAGCAGACTTGTGTGGTGCCCCATGCAGCAGACTTGTTGGGTACCCCGATACAATATCCTCTGTGTAGAGAAATGTGTGCAGTGTCCTGTACAGCACTTACCCTCTCCACTCTTTCACTTTTGGAAGACTTGGGATGGATCTGCATCCCTAAGGATCCCTTCTAGACTGACTTCTCTTGGCTCCCTGAGAGAGATGGAGGACTCAACACAGTGGGGACCCTTGTCTGAAAATTGGAAGTGTGAACTGGATTTCTCAGAGAGGGGAAAACGTCCTACCTGTACAAACAGTCCAAAAATCTGTCTGACCGATTAGAAACATTTGTGGTTATAGAGAATTGGATTATTGCAGGTTTGGAACCAAATTATGTTATACTATTTTTAGATCTCTTACTCATCCATTGCTTGTCTCTGGGTTCGCCCTAACTGAGGCCATTCGGTAAATCCTTTAGGAATGTACTAACTACCAGATTCCACCAGCCCAAAGGAAGGATATCGTCCGATAGCCGATCAGCCTCTTCCAGAGGTTTCCCTGCTGTTCTGTGACCTGCCTTCCCGATGTTTCCAGAATACATTTGCAGTGTGTGCTTATGACCTTCCTGTGTTCAGTGACTACAAAGACTCTCAGAAGCTGGTACCACACTGGCACGTGGTATTTGGAGTAATCTGAACCTAAGCTTCTGGGCTCACATTTGAGGTAGGAAGTGTGCTTTTGTGTCAACAAGAAGATGGCTACTGAGGAACAGTGGGATGGATTCCCCATCTAGGGATCAGGGGTAGGGCTTGTGAGCTCATCTGAGGTCAGGGATGGGACCGGGGCCATTGTCCTATATATGCGCCAGCTGCCTCCTCAGACACTGCATCCTGTTCCCACTGAAGCAGTTCCTCCCCATTCACCTCTCCCTCCCCCCTCTCTTCCTCCTGTGCCAACCATGGGATTCAGGGCCTCACGCATGCTTGGCAAGTCTTCTATCACTGAGTTACGTTTGCTTAGGAAGAGGAAAGAGCCTATTGGTAAAACATAACTCAGGTCGTTGTCATCCTTTGGATTCATGGAAGTAGATTCACCAAAATGAAGGCAGGAAAAAGCATGACCTGGAACACAGTGGGGAGGAGCTGGGACAGGAGGGCCCGAAAGTACCAAACATGAGCATGAGTAGGTTCTGTGTGTGCGTGTGTGTTATATGTTTTCAGATGTGTTGTATGTATGTGTGAATGTACTTGCTATCCCGATTATTCTCTCTCTCTCTCTCTCTCTCTCTCTCTCTTTCTCTCTCTCTCTTTCTTTCCCTTCCCCCTTTTGTCTTTCTATTTCAGTTGTTTTTTTTTTCTTTAAAGGTAAGGGTTCATGTAGCCTAGGCTAGCCTTGAACTTACCATTCCTGAGGCTGGTCTTAAATTCCTAACCCTCCTGCCTCTGCCTCTCAACTGTTGGGATTACAGGCAGGTGCTACTATGCCCAGCCTCAAGTCTAATTTATTCTTGGCCTCCCTGAGAGCCGCTTCAGTTCCGCACAACAGATACTATTTCCTTACAGGTCAGGGTAATAAAGGGTACTCCCCCAAAATGAACCACTGGAGAGACACTTTCTCCACCATAAGCTACATGCTTCCATTCTTTTGCAAGCATGAGCTCGGGTCTATTCCTCCGCAGGTTATCTTGGGCCAGACTTTCTTTCCCATGACAATCTGATAGGCTAGGCCCAGCCCTCCAGCTTGGTCCTGGGTCCATCTAAAAGCCCAGACCAACACTGTAGCTGGCTTTGAAGAGTTGCATAGAAGAATTATTCCAGCTAATGTGTGAGGGGCTGATAGTATCTTAATACCCAGATACATCTGTGCTTTTAGATCAGGATCCTTTCTGGCCCAAGTAGATCTCTAATTGGCAGCATCTCAAAGGCCCAAAAAAGGTGAAGTAGGAACTCAAGTAGCAGAGTTGGGTAAGGGTAATTGATTGTTGTGTCCACAGGGAGCTCCCACTGGTCCTGTATGATGTACCATCCCTCTACCATGTCCCCAGGAGCTGACACACAGGCTCCCGGGGTAGAAGGTCATCTGGCACCCTACCACTGGAAATTCCTTCAAACTGTGTCCCCAGGGTAGGACAGTTGTCTCATCTACAAGGCCTTCAGGAAAGAGACTGTTAGTCCCCAACACATGGACATGCAGCCTAGGGTGAGCCTCCCTCTGTACCTGGTCCCAGATGTTTCACCAGATGAGACCCATGTATGCTGTACACTCTGTTTAATTACGCTGGGGGAATGGAAACACAGATCTGGTTTGCCACACACTGACAGTCTCCAAATCTGCTTTGCCCTAGGGTATTTAAGTTGGTCCTCCTGAGTTTTGTGGCTTTCTGTTTGATGTAGGACCTGATGCCCTACACATGACTCTGGTCACATCTCCTTTTTTGTGACCCATTGGTGAACACAATCCTGTGTTTGTTCCCAGGTCATTCCCAAAGCTTTCTTCCCCAATCAGCCCCCGTGGATATTATCTCTCTGCAGAGACATGTTGGCTGCTGGGGCATACAAGCCCTTTGCTAAACTGCTCGCAGTTGGCTCTGGGGGGAACGGAGCCAGAGCTGAGGATTCCAGTCACCCTGCTTCTTATGCCATGGCCAATGGCATATGCAGAACACAGCTCATATGAAAGTCACTTGTTAATGATACGGGAAAACCTACTCATCGGCCATTGTCACCTTGGCTGAGGAAGTAAGTACTCCAGAACCGTGAGATGGTAGAAGCCTTCAAATTCAGCCCTGTGAGCATTGAGTATGCAACCTTTGCTGATTGTGTCTCAGTCCCTTTGTGGGGCTGTCACAAAGTACCAAAGGATGGATGGTTTATAAACAATAGACATGGTTTCTCGAGGCTCCAGAGGCTGGAAGTGCAGAATCCCCATACAATGGCCCTAAGGTCTGGGGAAAAACCATTTCCTTTCCCAGATGGAGCCTTCTCCTGGCATTCTAACTGGTGCTGGGCAGGTGGCTCTCTGGGACCCTCTTCTAATGTTGCTCTTCTTGTTTCTCACAGCACTGGGCCCAGACATGGAAACCCAAAGTATTGTCACAGCTGGCTTTGTATGAGGTTGTGAAAGAGACTCTGTCCCTCACTGGCTCCACCCTCCCTGGCAGATCACATGGAGGAGTGGGTGGTGCAGCCCCAGGTATAATCCAGGCCCCTCCTGGTGAGTGTGGAACTGTAGGTGGCTATCCAACCTGATGCCTTGACTTGGACATTTAAAACCAGAAAGTGGGCCTACTATCTGTAAAACAGGCTGATGTGACTTTCAGTGGGACCCTGAAGCCTAAAGAGGAGAATATCTATGTGTTGATGCAAGCATGACTTGAGCTCTAAGGCTCCAGGCACTGTGAAGAAAGAAGCAGGCGTGTGTCTAAGACCAGAACATTCTATGTTTAGGTCATCTGAGGGAGCCTCTGTATGCTTCTCTATTAAACCTGGCACAAAGACACCACCAATATGCAGATTTGGTAAAGGAAAGAAGTGATGGAAAGAAGGAAGGGAGTGCTCAAGGCTTTGCCCACCGTGACATGCAATGAAGGGTCCTCCGATCTGAGACCCGGAGAAGGAATAAAGAGTATCTACAAGCATGCAGCCTTCCATGGCCATCATGAGAATGCTCTCCTACAGTGACAAGCCTTCCAAGCGCATAGCAGAATGGATACGTCTGTGTGAACCTAGGACCAGATCCTGGTCATGCACTCTTGGATCAGCAACCATGGCTGTTTCCACAATCGCTTTGACTGTACTTGGATGACGGTCCTCTACGGCAGAGGATGGGCATCCTGACCACCTTTGGGGCTTTCTGCAGGTCTGCTTTTGGTGACCCTGCCTCTTCTGGCCTCCTCACTGCTTCCCATCATCCCCTGCATCACAGCACACGTACCAAATGCAAAGAACCAGCAAGCCGAGTTATTACATGCTTCCAGTCCAGACTTTGAAAGGCAGAGCGATGAAGTCAAGAGCCTTGCCCTGGATCCCAGCAGCTGTTGTAGTTTTCCAACACTTGAGAACAGCAGACATCCCACTACTGCTAGAGCCACTTCATTTGCTCACACATGACCACATGAACTCACACGTGCAAAAGGCCACAGTAGACTCAGAAGCAAGTACGGCGTTTGGTCCTGAATCTGCACAAAGAGTTATTTCTAGACCATATGCTGCCTGAAGTTTTGTATTATTGACATTTTTAAAAACAGAAAAACACCAAGTCGAGTGTTCTACCCCAATAATTCAGGATCATTCAGCATATCAACTGTGAAGATCTCCCGTGACCCATATTCACATTTGTGGGGATTAGACACAACACCCAGCAGTCAGAGAAGGTTTTATAGCAACTTCGAAACACACATAGCCTGACGGAGAGCTAATGGAAACAACATATCATTGTTAGTCTGCTAGTTGCCACATTTAAAAAGTAAAAATAAATAACGCTTTTAATTTTTTATTTTATTTAACTCATCTCAAGAAGACATAAACACTCCAATCTGTAATCAAAGTGAAAATTACTAGACATTTTATATTGTTTTTTATGTGACTCTAAATCTGACACGGAGTTTACAGCCATAGCTAGCCCCGGGCAGGTGTGCACCTTACACTGTAGGTGCTCGTGTGTGGACAACAACTGTAGCTCTTCTCTCACATCAAGAGTAGAGAGGATGGCTGGTCGCCATGCTGCCCACACAGCAGGATGCTGGTCCATGTGGAGATCCACACATGTGGAGGGCACAAGGACAGGTGGCCCTTGCCTTTATCCATATCAAGCCAATAGAAACCAGTTACCGTACCAACACCATCAACATCTTCACCGTCACTCCATCGCTACCCCACCTCACCCCCACCATTACTCTAACCCCCATCACCGCCATACGCATTACAGTCACATTTTCATCAGTACCATCACAACCACCTCTGTCACAGCTACCACCATCGCCACCGCCATTGCTACCGTCACGACTGCCAGGCCTCTGTTGCCGTTCCTTCAATCACTACTGCCCTCGCCCCCTCACCACCACCGTTACTGTAGCTACCGCCATCCCAACTGACTCCACCACCAACACTGTCATCATGACCGCCACTACTGTAGCCCCAACCGCTGCCACCATGACCACGATTGCTTCCATCGCTGCCGTCACCATCTCCACCACCACTGTTTTGACCATCATCATAGCCTCATCAGCACTCCCACGACTACAGCCGCCACCATCACCACAGCCACCATCAGCAGCAGCACAATCACCATTCCCATCCCTATCACAGCCAGCTCCATGGTCACCGCCATCACCAGCTCCACCATGATTGACAGCATTGCCAAGATCATCATTACTATCCCGAGTCATCCAGGCCTTCTTCTTCTTCTGGGGGCCCAAGGCATCACTGGCCTCTGAAGCAGGAAGGCTGGGTATTCACAGTGGGGAGGAGGGGTGGGAGCAGGGTGGAGGAGCTGGGGGGTGCTGTCTAAGTCCGGCTGGCACTGGCTGAGAGGCAGCTTCTCCATGTCTTTAGCCTCTTAGTACGTCAAGTGGTCAGCTGATCTGGACCTGTAGACATGGACTCCTGCCCAGGCTCTCTGTTGTTCTCTCCACAATCATTTCAGGAGAGCAGAGGACCCACTGAGGAAATTCTGTGCTGACCCGTGTTGGGGCTAGGTTCCTACACGGCTCCTACTGGGCAGCCGGAAAGTCACTGGCCCAACGGCGTCCCACGTTCTCCAGGGTGCCTTTCTGAGGACCGCTGCCAAGGACATCCGCCAGCTGGAGGTGTTACTGGCGCCCAAGTCCGCTCCCGCCAGCTTCCAGCTCACCAAAATACCTGGGGCTTACAGCAATCTCCTTTCTTTCCTCTTGTCAGCCAGCCAACGCCAGGGAGGTGGCTTTGTTTGGGCAGCAGTCTCGCTGAGTCGTGAGTACAGCTGTGGAATGGGGCAGACGGGCAGGTTTGGATTTTTCTCCGTCTTCTCACGTCGGTATGTGCGACTGAATGGCTTCCAGCTGCTGGTACTGTATTAGTAGTATCACGGTGGCTAGAGGAGACAGGCCAGCACAGCCGGGGCACGTTAAAACCCACGTACCCGGGCTTGGCTTCTTGCTGTTCGAGGCACAGCCACAGTAAACCCAGATTCACAATTCAATGGAAATAGCTTTTCTTGGGCCATTGCAGAAAGAGACCATGGCCAAACCTGAGCCTGTGCTCGGGCCATGGCCCCAACCCAAAACACAGTGGTGACTGTTACTGTCTCCTCTGGGAAACCGAGGCCATGCTCAGACAGTGCACGTCACACTGTCTACTTGTCTGGGGAAAGGTCCTCTCTAGGCTTTGGGGCTCGTGCTTTCCCACAGAGATCCATTCGAAACCTTCACCCAGTGTGCTCCTGTACAGCAACCCTTCCCATCCAACCACCCACCATGCCTGCACACCCACTTCCTTCCACACCCAGGAGGAGAGTGCTCTGTAGAACACAAGCTTGAGCCAGCAGCACCAGAGGGCACCCGGCACCCAGCACTTGACACCAGCGGAAGAGGCCCACATCTGAAGTTAGACTGGAGGAGCTGGAGCTAAACCATTGACTTTAGACTCATTGGAGAGTCTTGGGCGAGTTACAGTTGACCAGCATTTGTTTTCTTGACTGCAAAAGTTCCCTTTCCCCTCCTTTTGTTTCTCATTCTATCTCAGCCAGTGATGAGGTGCCTAGAACACATAAAACATGTATTTTCCAAACTGGAAATGTGAAATAGAAGGACCAATAAAACAGGTCCCAGATTAATGATCCTTCTCATATTTTTCTTTCTTCCAGTCAGCGTAGGACCACTGAAGAGAGAAGCCTTGGCTGCTCTGTAGGTCGGAGCCCCGGGGCTGCGGGAGGCTTTCCAGGAGTGGGACTCTTGCCTGGACCCCGGGGCCACTCCTCCTGCAGCACTTGTGGGTGTGGCCAAGACTCTGTGCTGGGGCCTGCTGCCTCACTGTAGGCGGGCTAGGAGGGGCGAAACCCCAGGGCCTCATCTCCACTGTGTGAACAGCTGTTTTGGCAACCGTGAATAAAATTTGACTTGGGAGTGAACATAAAAATTGCAAAATGTGGAGGACGATGGTTGAGAATAGAAGCCTCCAGTCATTTTGTAATTCTGCATAGTGTTCCCGGCTCCTTCCAGGGTCCTGCCTGGACCCAAGTGTCCTTTGGAATCTTCCAGAGCTCTTTCCTTCATGGCCCACACGTTTGCTGTACTGCCGCACGCACTCCTTGATTAAGCCCCACCTTCATCACGGTCAGCGGTCAGCCCTGCGCCACCTGTGGACAGTTGTGAGCCGGCCATTTGCTCCAGCTGAAATACCGCTTAGGATTTCAGCCCCTACGCTTTCTGCGTGAGCCGTCTGCAGGGCAAGGCTTCCCTTGTGAGGAACCAGAGTTGGACTCCGCTGCCAATGGCGCCGTTCCTCCAAGTTAAACACAATATCACATTTGCCTTAATATTGTTTTAAGTGAAAGCAATTAGGTCTGCAATTTAGTTTAATCACTTGCCAGACTTCATTTTTAAACTCCAACCGCGCAAGAGTTAAACTCTTAACCTGTGTTTCCACTCTGAGCGCGGCAGGAGCCAGAAAGGGTGGTGCGGACGGGATCCAGGAATCCAGCTGCCAGCTGCCCGGCAATCTGGGAAAAGCGCGGGGCTAACAACAGGTCCTTCCTGAGCCTGCGCTGGATGAGTGGAGCTGTACCCTGGCAACCTAACTGTGCTGCAAGCAGCAGGGATGAGGGTGCTCCACCCGGGGCACCTCACTCCAGGCATTGACCTCCGGCTTTGTGGAGCCTTGGGTCTCAAGGGCTCGGTGACTGTGCTTGGTGTCTGGCTGTGAAAACTCCCGTGTCCTTGACAAACCCTGCAGATGTGGTGGTGGCAGAGGTCTGGGCCCCGCAGTGACTGTCACTCCTGCGCTGTTGCTTCTGTTTTTAAGATGAGTTTCTTTTGTCATGCGAAAGAAACTGTTGCTTTGGCAAGACGTCCTTTTTCAGATCACTTTATTGTTTTCTTTTTATTAAGTTAATAGTTTTTTTTAATCAGATACACTTTCTTTATAACAAACACAGCCTCAAAGTAGTCTTGGTGGCCACCTTCAGGTCTCAGCTCTTGTTTGGATTGTTTTTTTGATTCCCAAGTTTACCGGCTGTGTTTTGCTGCCCGTCAGTGGTTCCTAGGACATGCTCACTACCTACTGTTTTCCCACCTGGGCGCAGGACGGCCAGTGCTCAGAAGCACGTCTGCCGCCTGCCTCACTCCCGCCCCAGCCAGATGTCTGGCTGACTCTAGGCAGGGAGTCTGGAGGTCTTGTCTATACAGATGCTGTTCTTGCCTGACTGGAGGGGCTCCAGCAGAGAAAAACAGATCTAGCATCTTCTTCTAGACAGGAGGAAACAAATCCTGTGACCTGTGAAAAGACCTACTGTTTCGTTCTGCACGTAATGGCTCATGCATTTGCTAGTCTAAGTAAATCTTGGGCATCACGTCATTTCTACTGTGAAAAACGTTGGTTTGTGTTTCTAATAGGCAAGTTCTTGTTTGTTTGCATTACCACGTGATGTCATTTTCCTGCCAGCCTAAGCTGGGGGGGGTCACCCTCCAATATCACATACGCTGTCCCTTCCAGATGCCCTCCTGTCTTCCTAGGATGCTCCCATACTGCCAAGCAAACGAAAGTTCTCTGCTTTCTTCACACAGAGGACCACAGGGTGAGGCTTTGACCAACAGCTCCCATCTATGAGGACACTTGTGAAGTGAAGGATGTCCTCCCTTCTTCCTTCCAGGACAGCTAGGTTCAATGGCAGCACTGGCATGCCACATCAGGCTGTCACATGGGTACCACAATCACTTGTCCTGGAGGGAGGGCCAAGGATCTGTAAGGCATAAGTGCAAATGGTCACACGGGAGAAATGGGCTTAAGGGTAATTTAAACTGCTGATTGGGACCTGAAACCTAACCACACACTGCCATATCATTGTATATCCTTTCTATACTGTTATACTTTGCCTGAAGTTAGTAGCGGCCTTTTGTTAGTCACCCCTACCTCCCATGAGAGCCAAGTCCTGGTACAGTGAAACTGTTTCGGTTCATTGCCAGAGATACGCCTGAAGCATCCTTCCCGTGACTGTGACCACCCGGCGCCCTTCTTGTCCAGCCTGCACACCTAGCCATCACAGCTCCTTTTTGATTGAGCATGTCTGTATGTCTGACTGTGTTTTTCCTTTCTTGGCCATGCTGGAATTTGAGGTGGGGATTTTTTTTTAAAGTAAAGTTTTACTATGAAACTCAGGCTGATCTTGAACTTGTGATTTTCCTGCCTTAGCCTCTCAAGGGCCTGTGTGTGACATGCCCCACGCTTTCCTGAGAATCACAAGGCTCTCTCCTGGCTGCTGTGCTGTCCTCGCTGCTGTCCTTAGCCACTGTTGCTGCTTCACTGGAAGGTCCTGGCTCTCTTCTAGTCCCTCGTTCTGAGAACTCTGTCAGATAGTGTGGGGTTCCTCCTCTCCTGCCCCCCTTTGTGTTTTGTTCTCCTTTTCTATATATCTCAGTTTTATCTCCAACTTGCCCTCTGATGTTCTTATTGTGCTCTTATTTCTAGTGATTTCTAAGAATTAAAAACAAAACAACAAACAAACAAACCTGGGCTCTCCATCTGTGTGTATGATCGCACATTTTCAAACTATCTAAATATAAATAAGAGTGTTTTTTTGCTTCAAATATCTGTGTCTTTTCTTCCCTTTTTCTATTTTTCTTTTTATTGTTTTAGGTATGGTAAAGTACTAAAGCATTTAGACTTGGGGTGGGGGGGGGATTAAGGCTTAGGTGCTGTCCAACTTCCCAGTGTAAGCACTCTCATTAGGGCCAGTTTTGCACTAAGGACAACCGGCCTTCTACATTAGCGGAGATCTCTCATGTACCAGTAAAGAGTCAGCCTCACTGTGTAGACATTCCACAGACAGTGATGAGCCTCAACTGTCTGCTCATACTGGATAGTGAAGCACTGGTTTTTTGGCTGTGAACTTGAGAATGTGCCTAGATCTATCTTTTCCTCCGAAGCATCATCCGCAGACCATTTTACCTGCATATAAAATGCACACACAGTCGCTTTCAATGTATCTTTAGTGTCTAGTCAGACACCATCATCCTGGGGACACCGTCATCACTCCCAAAAGACCCTATGCCTGGTCTTGGATGTCAGTACTTCCTGAGAGTGGTAGTGAGAAGGGCTGGGGCGGTCCCCAGAAAGCAGCGTTACCTGTGACTACGTCACACATTTTAGACGTTTCTTTAGCTCTGCTGAGTTGCAGAAGCAAAGGCAAGCTGCCTATTCAGCTCTGCAGAGAGCCTGACCTGGCCTTTGCCAAGCACCATTGCTGTGGAATATTCGCTGAAGATGTGCTGCATTCATTTATGCTGTGGAACACTTGTTTGATGATGCAAGCGTTACATTCATTTATGTGACTTTGTTTGATTCTGTGAAGCTGTGTTACTTTGCCTGTCTAAGGCACCTGATTGGGCTAATGAAGAGCTGAATGGCCAATAGCAAAGCAGGAGAAAGGATAGGCGGGGCTGGCAGGCAGAGGAAATAAAAAGGAACAAGAAAAGGCTAAGGAGAGGAGGATGACAGGGGCCAGCCAAACAGCCACAGAGTAAGAAGGAAACAAAGGAAAACAGAATAAAGAAATGTAAAACAGTCCAGAGGCTAAAGATAGTTAAAGGGAAACTTAGAGATTTAAGTTAAAAAGCTGGCTAGAAACAAACCAAGCTAAGGCTGGGCATTCATAAGTAAGAATAAATCTCTGTGTATTTATTTGGGAGCTAGGTGGCAGCCCCCAAAGAGTCAAAAAGAAATCCCACATCACAGCCTCAGGCTCCTGTTCATACTGGGGGGCTTTTCCTGATCTGTGGGTACAGTGTTCTCCTTCAGACCTCCCCAGCTCGTCCTCCCCATGGGCTGCATGACAGACAGCTACCAAGCTCTCATTCCACTACCCAGTGGGGCGTCATTCCACACCCAACTGTGATTTTAGTGAGAATTTTGGAGGAGGGAGAGACAATGTTCCAAGGGCACAGTGATTTCTTAAAGGTTGCACCTGCAGTGTTGAAGCAGAAAGCTGCTGGGAAGGGGGTGAGGTCCTCCCACAGGGGCTCAGGGCCAGGCATTGTCCAGTAGGACTCATTCATTCCAGTAGGCACATGCAGTTCCCTTATGCTGCCGGTGAGGAGAGAGGCTGTCGCTCCCCGTCCTCCTGCAGCATATCTGAGCACGATGGTGGGGTAGAACACTAACTACATCAGGCTGTCAGCAAGAATTCAACCTTCTCACAGACTGCCATATTGCAGGAGGGAAAAAACGGAAGCCGGAGGAAGCTTCTCAGGTACCAAGAGCCAGCTGACGAGACCTCCGCGGATGCCTGTCCTGGAGCCACCTCCAGGAGACACAGATCCATTCATTTTCAGCAGCTGCCTTTGTTCCACTAACTCTTACCCCTCCCCCCAACCCCAGGGTAGTCAAGGTTTGCATGGGCTGCTTCAGCAGCAAGGGGAGGGGTTCCTACTTCCTGCAGCTACAGAGAGTGAGGGGTCTGTTTTTGTACTGGGCTGTCCTGCTGGCTTCTTCATTTAACATTGCCTCCAAGATTTACCTCACGTGAGCCCCAGGGCGGCATCATCACTGTGATCTCTGGGAGAAGAAGCTGCCGCTACAGCAAGCAAAACCTACCTAGGTCACTGCCCAGGCCACCCTCCCTTGGTGAAAGAGGAGAAATCTGCCTGACCGGTCCCCTTCTCCTCCAACTTTGGTGTCACCAGACCCCAAGCACTCCCATTGGACAGGAGGTCAAGGCCCCAAGCACTCCCATTGGACAGGAGGTCAGGCCCCAAGTACTCCCATTGGACAGGAGGTCAAGGCCCCAAGCACTCCCATTGGACAGGAGGTCAAGGCCCCAAGCACTCCCATTGGACAGGAGGTCAAGGCAGCCCCGGCTACTGCCAGCTTCTCTGGCGAGGAAGTTGCTGGAGGAAAAGTCTGCTGAGGGAATGGATGAGCAGAGCTGTGTTTAAGGACAAGGGTGGCATTTGCTGATCGTACACTGAAGGCACAAAAGCCATCAGACACAATCCTGCCGGCTAGGGATTTCCACAAATGACCTTTGGTGGTAGTGATGACCTTGTCACATGGAGCCCCAGTGGAGTGTGGGACCAGCACAGCTAGGCTCCATTGGTGCCTGTGCTATTAGTGGCAGGCATTAGATAGCTAGCACATACTCCATGACATACCCCTTGTGAAAAGCTACATGTAGCGGGGCTCCTAACAAAGAGGATAGACAGTGTGACAGGTTGTAGGGATCGTTTTTTATTTTGCTCTCATCCTAACTTTAGCTTCCTTTGTACTTCCAGGAAATAGCACAATCTGCTAGAAACAACTTGGAAAATACAATATGGAGTTAAAGAGAATTCTGCACTGCCATAGTCCAGGTCTAAGCGTGGCTGTGTCCTCTGTGGTAGCATTGCCTCACTCTCCAGCCACAGCAAAGGATGCGTTTCAGGGACATTTATGGCTTTGGGGAAGGAAAACGTGAGTCCTGCATCTCAGGTCAAGGAGTGGGGGACAAGGTTAGGCAGGTGCCATCTGCGTGTTGATTGCTGGGCACAGAGACCTGGGGCTGGGTGGGCTGATGGAATGACACTAAGACCAGGAGGAGGTGATGGCAGAAGCCCTCCACGGTGGGATTATTAGACACAGAATCCTGTGAGAAAGAAGGTAGGAGATGCAGAGACAAGCCAGGGGCTGGTGTCGGCACTGCCCACCGCTTCCAGGTTGCAAACGACAGGGCATTTCGTAAACTACAGGTCGCAACCCATTAGCTGGTTGTGAAATCAAATTAATGAGTCCTAACGAGCAGTTTAAAGTCACGGGGTGGAGCAGGACAGAACCGTCTATTTCTGTCATAACAGGACTGCCGATTTCCATCGGGAATCGCTCATCAGAGGGTGTTGTTTACCAAGTTTCATTTCACTCCTGCGAGTATGAGCTGGTCGGGCTGGACTTGATTAGAAAAAGATTGGAATGCCACCACGTAGGGAAGGGGGGACACAAAGGGGGTGTGTGGTAGAAGCTTGGACTATCTCGGGTGAAAAGAGGAGGAAGGTGGCCGGGGAGACTGATAGAATGGCTGTGCTCCGGAGACCCCCAGGGTTTCGCCAGCCCTAGTGGTGCAGATTATAACCATCATGGGGGATGCTCTAATGTCACAGCTGCCCTTCTGTAGCTCTTGATGCAGCCATCCTGGGAATCCTAGGTCAATGGAGATGGTTGTCAACGTCACATATAGGCTCTTAAAAAAAAAGTTAAGCAGACTAGAAAAGCAAGCTGAAGAGACCAGCTTATTACCAGGACCGGAAGAGGTAGCTTTTAACTTCCTCCTTGTGTTTGCTTAACTTGTGCCCACACGAGATGATGGGCTAACAGTGTTGGTGAAGCCACTGGGTTGACTCGGTGAGATCTGAGAAGATCTTCCTTCCTTCTGTCCCTTTCGCGAACTAAGCCCCTGCAAACTCAGAAACCAGCCTCATTCCTCCTGTGTCTATCTCTAGTACCTCTAGTGGAGCAGCCGTTGTTCATTCCTCACGTCTGTTTTCGTGTAACACAAGCATGAGGGTGCCCTCTCACCACACACGGTGGGAGGGGTTGTGGCAGGAGGGAAGAGAGAAGAAAACGGGAGCCCGCTTCCAGAATATCCTCAAGGCGAGGGCAGAGGGACAGAGCAGACGATGTCACTCTAGGACTGCGTTTCCGCGAGGCTGAGGAAAAGTTGTGTCTGCGTGTGTAAGGATTTTGTAAATAAAGGTGATTAGCTATAAACTTTTCCCCAAAGTAACCATATATTTTTAATGAAAGGGCTGGCTTTGCACAAACATTCTCAGATAGATTAAAATAAAACCCAGGAACTTGCTTTGGTGTGTGTGTGTGTGTGTGTGTGTGTATGTGTGTGTATGTATATGTGTGTGTATGTGTGTGTATGTATATGTGTGTGTGTATGTGTGTGTATGTATATGTGTGTATGTGTGTGTATGTACATGTGTGTGTATGTATATGTGTGTGTATGTATATGTGTGTATGTATGTGTGTGTATGTATATGTGTGTGTATGTGTGTGTATATATATGTGTGTGTATGTGTGTGTATGTATGTGTGTGTATGTATATGTGTGTGTATGTGTGTGTATGTATGTGTGTGTGTGTGATATAAAGTGTAAACATCTCTAACAGGAAGGAGACCTGAGAGGCTATGTGAGACATCAGGACCCTCCTAAGGAACGGCAGGCACAGCGTGGCAGTGCTCACTGCTGGAGAGGCTAGAGAGACTGACTCCATTTAGAGCAGTTGGCACGGGTGCAGGCATGGCAGTAATGTTCCAACAGACATCAGGATAACCTGAAGGACACTGGCCAGGATGCATATGACCGAGGGACCCTTCTCAAAGTCTTGGTGTGAGCCTCTGAATTCTCACCTTGCAGAGAATGAAGACAAGAAGCAGTGGGTGGGACCACCCCTGGGCTGAGCAAGTCATGAAGAACAGGTCAGTAAGCAGCACTCATCCATAGCCTCTGCATCAGTTCCTGCTTCCAGGTTTCTGCCCTGTTTGAGTTCCTGTCCTGACCTCCTTCAGCGATGAACTAGGATGTGGCAGAGTAGGCCGAATTAACCCTTCCCTCCACGAGCTGCTTTGGAAATGGTGTCTTATCACAGCACAGTAAGACATTTGCCATCAATCAAAACTGACCTAACCTGAGAGAGATTATATGTTGAGTTAAGATACAGTGTTCTCGAAGTTGCCCAGTGGAAGTTGTGCACACACCTTCAGGAGATGGGGCATGGTAGGTCTGTGCAGCTGTTGTGTGGCCTGAACAGAGTTCCCTGCTGCCTTCTCAGGCGGGGTTAGATCCCAAACTCTTCTTGCTTTCAGAAATTCATGGGCCTCTTCCCTAGGTCAAGTGCTTCTTCCATAGGTCGGAGAACCCCGGCTCACTATTAATCCTGGTGGGACATGGCTTCTTGTCTCTTCATCATTCTGGAGCAGTTTCTGGGTGAGCAATGATCAATAGTAAGTCCTGGTTGTCATATTTCTGAGAACCTGAGCTAGGAACACTCCTGTCACCCAATGATCACAGGCATAGGGCATCACCATTATCACTGTTAACTCCTGCATCTCAGCGAATGATGGTATTTCCTACTCTCCTGGACACTCAAACATGGAGCATCTGGGAACCCTGATGTGAGAATTCTTTGCTCCAAAGATGAATTCCCGAGCTGCAATGTCCTGCTGAAGTATTCAGCCATCTCTCATAGGCAAGTCCTCAGTCTCCTCACTTGCTCCTCAATTAAACCTTACACGGGGTGACAAAAACAACCTTCCTACATACGCCTTGTATGGGGTGGCAATGATGGTGTTATCTGTCAGGTCACAGAGAAGAAAAGCATGTTCATGGAGCAGGCCACTCTCAGACTTTTACCTTATCCAGGCCTGAAAATGCCAGAAGCAGATATATGAGTTACCCAGCTGAGGACATAACTTCCACTTGCCACAGGAACTGGGAGCAGAAGCGAGCTATCACCAGGTTGGGCAAGCTGAGAGGCCAAGATGAGCTTCCAGCACCCGCCGTGTTCCACTTCTGCTGCTCTGCACGATGCTAGGGATGCTGGGAGACTGTCTGCCTGTCACTGACCTCGAAGGCAGATGAGATAGTCTATTGTGATGGGGTGGGCCCTTCTGGGCCCTTCCCTCTCCCAGCCTCGCTGTGGAGGAGAGAGAGGCACTCACAACCCCTTCGGTGGAATCGTTCCTCCAGTCTTGTCTTAAAATAGATCCTTAATTTCACAGATAATTAGGAACTTCTGTGGAACTCCATCAGCCCTCGCCCAGCGCCTCACACCCAGGAGCAGGAGGCTTTCTGTTAATCTCCTCCACCCAGTGTCACAGACACAGCCTGATGTGTCCCATGGGCAGACGCGCAGGGCTCCTGGGCCCTGTTGAGCCAAGGACTGTGGCACAGCGGAGGGCAGCTGGCCCTGCTCCCAGCCCAGTCTCCTCCCACGACAGCCCAGTCCTTGCTGCGAAGCTTCAGGCTGCTGCACAGCTGATCACATGTTCTGAGCATCTCCTAACAACAGGTTTGTCAGTTGCCTACACGTATGAGAGCGTGCTGTGGGTGCCTGGGAAGAGTCTAAGAAAACGGATCAGCTGTCAGAAGAGATCGAAGTTGAGCTCAGCAGGAGATGTGGTCACAGTAGGGCATGGTCTGGGTGTGGTGAGGTCAGTGAAAGAGGGAGTCAATGTTGGGTGGGGGCAACTGTGCTCACAAGGAGGTGGGATCATTTGAATACAGCTGCAATGACCAGACAGATCACCTACCTCTAGGTATCTGTGGGCAACAACAGTGATGGGTGACATGGTGTTGGATAAGGACCTTGTAGTGTCTGGGGTGGGTCTTGTCCTTGTCCACTCCAGCTTTCAACCCCACCGCTCCTTCTGCCATTGATCTCTGAGTGGCACCCCACCCCACTACCCCGGCATCAGAGGGTAGAGGAAGGCCCCAGGACCCAGAAGTGTCATGAGCACACCAGACCCTGTGGGGGACAAGGAGCCAATGGGCAAAGCTCTTCATCACCAAGAGAGCAGCTCCCAGACTCACCTATGAACAAAAGCAGTTGCAGAGGACAGAGTTCCGGAAGGTGGCTTCCCGGATCTCCAACTGCAAGTTGGCAGTGTCATGGAAGTGGGATATAGGAAAATGGCGGTCTACTGCAACAAATGACTTTCCATGGGGAAGCCATCTGCAGAATCCCCAACAGCAAGAAGGCAAGGTCTGAAGCCAACAGCATGGTGGCTGCCGGTGCCAGACAAGAGAGCTCTGTGGTGGAACAGTGTAGTGATGGGCTGCGGGCAGGCCTGCTTTTCATCCCGCCTGGCTCCCGCGCGGCTAGCTTAGTCCCAGAAATAACAACACACAAATTGTATTCATTTAAGCACTGCCTGGTCCATTATCTCTAGAGAGTTAGTTACTGACTAACTCTCATATCTTGATATTAACCCATTTCTAATAATCTGTATAGCACCATGAGGTGTGGCTTACCGGAAAAGATTCAGCATGTCTGACCTGGTTGCTGGCTCCATGGCTTCTGCCTCATAGCCCTCTTTCCAGCATTCTGTTCTTTTTACTCCGCCTACCTAATTTTCTGTCCTATCAAAGGGCCAAGGCAGTCTCTTTATTGACCAATGAAAATAACACAATAGACAGATAACCCTCCTCCATCAGAGCAGCCCACCCGGCCCTGCTGGGTTCCTATCCACAGACTGAGGATAAGCTGTTGCTTATCTTGCCTGGTGCCCAGTCTGGGGCAATGCAGCCAAGAGAGCTGGCTTGTGAGGTGGGAGGATTTTCTCCCTTCCCCGTCTGCTTTCAGAGCCACACCCTGCCACTCGGTACCACTGCCTAACTCAGCCTTGGCCGTATGCTCCATGCAGACCCCAAGTGATCAAGAAGCAAGCTTTGTGTGTGTGTGTGTGTGTGTGTGTGTGTGTGTGTGTGTGTGTGTGTATGGGTGGGTGGGTGGGTGGTTATTGCTTTAGTCTCCTTATCACTGACAAGGGATATAACCATTATTAAAAAAAAGAGTCTTTTCAACAAAATGTAAAAGAAAGAAATATTTTCCCTAACTCTGAGTAGATCAGAAAAACATGCTGAAACTGAGCACGTGCCTCACCCTCATTTGAATCAAGGTTGTGGGCTATTTCTATTTCTTTTTTTTAAGGATTTATTTTTTATTTCACGTGCATTGGTGTTTTGCATGTGTGAGGAAGTCAGATTCCCCTGATACTGGAGTTACACAGTTTTGAGTTGCCATATGGGTACTGGGAATTGAACCTGGGTCCTCTGGAAGAACAGCCAGTGCTCTTAACTGTTGAGCCATCTCATTAGCTTCCCCGGTTTCGTTTTGTTTTGTTTTTGTTTTTGGTTTTTTTTTTTTTTTGAGATAGAGTTCCTCTGGGTAGCCCTGGCTATCCTGGTACTAGCTCTGTAGAGCAGGCTGGCCTCAAATTCACAGAGATCTGTCTCTGCCTCTCGAGTGCTGGGATGAAAGGCGTGAACCTCCATTGGCTTATTTCTTATTGTACTTTTGGAAGCTCAAATAATTTCAGTCAGCTTCTTAGGGAGGGATAAGGTGTGGAAGGATCTTTATTCCATGTAAGAGGCAGGCTTGACACGTGTGTAGCTTGGCTTCTTCCTGCCAGAGCTTCTGCAACTGGCTTCTCTCTGAGGAGAGCATCAGTGCCTCAGAGGACGTAACCACCATCCCCACGTCACACTTCCCAGAGGACGGTTTGACACTGTCAGCTTGTAGGAGAGATCCCTTACCTTGTGCAGGAAAGCCTGGACCCTTGCTGGGTTTAGACACTAGATGTGCTCAGCCCTGGACTTTGCACGGCCAAGAACAGAGAGAAGGTGGTGCCTACGGCCGGGAAGGCAGCAACCACTCAGGCTCCTCAATCAGGGGCAAGTTTAGCTCAGGAAGCACAGTCCAGCAGTATGCTCGAGCATCCAAAGTCCCTCCCGTCATCCTTTTGTGATTAGCCACTTGTTATCACTAACTACGTTCCCAGTTATTTCTCGGCAGAATTGGACGCTCCGCAGTCACCTCTCTCCACCCTCTGCTTTGGCAAGGCATCATGGTCCTAGACAGACAGGGACAGCTCTTCCTCCGGTTGGTCCAGGGGAAACTCATAGTGTGAAACCTACTTAAGGGACGGACGTGTCTCCCATCAGGGGCAGAACAATCCTAGACTGATGGGAGAGACCAGGAATTTCTAATCTGCATTTCCTCATCCTGCCTGCAGGGCCGCAGCAAATCCTTAAACAAGAGGTGACGCTCACTGGGAGACGCTTTCTTGAGTGACAGCTATTGAGGTCCTATAATCTTGCAGAGGCCCACCATAGCCTTGGCCTTGGGCCCCACTTGAGCCTCTCCCACCAGCCACAAGGCCTCTCCCAAGCTGGCAACTGAACAGGACCATAACTTGGTTTTATTTCTTTTTCTTTTGGCAGCAAAAGAATGGAGGAGGGGAAGAGGAGGAGCCGGCGGAGGTGGTGGAGTGAGGCTCCATGCAAAGCTTGCCCTAAAGTCAATGCACCCCCAGCAGTCACAGCCTGACTCAAAAGCAGGCGTGAATTCAGCAGGCTTGGCGTGCTTGCATGGCATCAAGTCAGCCTCTGAAATGCGCTTTCTACCCTGGCTTGGCACTTGGTAAGATGAACCAGGTGTGGCGTAAACATCATTTTAATACCCCCAGGTAGTCTGAAGGAAAGCCACAAAGGATTGAGTTAGCTGTCAATGGGAGACGCATTTCTGGCGGGTGGCCTGGGTAGAGCTTTTTTCAGATGTTTAGACCTTTTATGGGGACCTGCTGAGGTTGGTCCCATCACCTTGTTTTTAAAAAGTGCCTGGACAAAGTTAAATGTGGCCGCACATCCCTTCTGAACTTAGGTCAGCACCTTCCCAAGTCTCTTAAGCCAAACAGTGTGGGAACATGAGAAAGATCAGCCGCTGTTGAGGAAGAGGAGGCCTTAATCTGTTTTCAATCGGAGATGCTCTGTCCCAAAGACCCATCTTCATTGCTAGGCAGAAAGACCGGCTGTGCTCTGAGTTAGAATAAGAACATTAATGCAATCTGGAGACTCAGGAAAGCTGGCATCTGGGGACACCCGGAGCAGCACTAACTAGGCAAGGAGATGTGGTTTTATGCTGGCTATAAGTCCCTGAGCCCTAGTTTCAGTCAACATGAAATTCAATACCAGCCACGAGTGTCAGGCCGAATGGCCAATGGCTGTGCCTTACACGTTGTCATCCACAGGTCCAGTGGTAGCTCCCAAGGCACTGTGCTGAGGAGAATCTGGGCTCCCCTGGGAGCATCATTGCAGCCTGGGAGGGGTGTTGCCATGGACAAGGAGCGGTAGGGAAGGCCTGCATGCCGTGGAGAGGAGCTTAGCTCCCTGCTCTCAGAATCTGGCTGTCCCTGAGAGAGCAACAAGCACCCAGAGGTGATTCGGTGCTCCCAGTACCTCCAGGTGACCAGAAAGCTTTGAGTAGAGAGGGATACCGAAGTGAGAGAGAGGAATGTAAGATGGCTCCAGGTATACGCCCCTTGTTTAGGGCAGAGCTCAGGGACATGAACCCTTCTGGTGAAAAATAGTAGGGATGAGACGTTGCCATGAGGCTCAGAGCAAAGGACACACACACAAGACACCGAGCTCACCAGCCTTATCTGGGCTCCGCTTGCCACAATGGGTGACATCTGTGACAGGCTATTGCTCACCTTCTTTTCCAAGGCTGTTACTGATACACATCCACACACTCACCTACTGGTTTGTTCCCTTACTTTCTCATTCAAAGCTTAGTAATTCTGGGCTGGCTGTTTCGTTAGCCACGCCATCTTTAACACAGAAGGCCAGAATCGGTTTGATCCACTTGGATTTGGGGCCTCCTGGGAGTCTGGATCAGGCCAGGCTGGCCCTGGGAGGCTTGGCTTTCTCAGGACTGGGTGGGGCAGCCAGCCGTGAGTCAGCCGTGGTCTCATGTGAATCACCTGGGCCACGCCCAGGGATGGCGCTGGTCTCTGTGGCTGAAGGTGTCTCCCTAGGTGTGATCCGTTGAAACTCAGCCCCGCCAAGCATAGGCGTGAGGTTTGGCACCAGTTTGCCTAATTTTCAGTTCCTAAGACAAAAGACTCAATGGCCTTTGGCAAAATCTACAGTTTCCCCGCATCTCTCCATTCCCAGGGTGTGGCTGGAATTCAGCACAGTGGCTCTCTCTGGAAGACTTGAGAAAGTCTCAAGGGCAGCTGGAGCCTGGTGTGCTCTGACTGATCTCCACAGTCTCCTGGACACCTCTGTCCCTGGGCCTGCCACCCTGAAGAGCCACACCTCCTGTCAAATAGAGAGGGAAACTCCCAGGTAGCTACTCCAGCCGAGAGCCAACGGAGCTTCATTCTCTACCTGAGCAGAGATGGCTGGTGGGGCCACCTGCCCTGTAAGCGGATGTACTTCCCATATGGGAAAGGTGGGTGGTCAGGTTCTGTGTGTGTTGAGAACCACCTTGCAGGGCAAATCCACTAGAAAAGTTAAAACAATAATTCATAGCCCTGCCAATTTATAGGGTCAGGGTGGGGGGAGCAGAGGGAGGAGTGACCCTGTGGGTAAGGGCTGGCTCTCAATGAGAGCTGTCCAGCCCCAATAGCAAGTCTGAAATCACTTCTGTCCCTGCCACGTCAGCAGCAGGTGAGACCATAGGACCACTGTCCCAAGATCTGCATGTGTCAATTCTCTGATCCAGGTCAGGGCAAAAACCTATGAGTGCTACACAAAGGCATGAAAATTAGTAAAGCAGCCAGTGGGAGGAAGGTCACCAGGTTCCCTCTCTGCCATTCTGTAAAGAAGTTACCATAGACCGAATGCAGACGATTGTGTGTGTATAGCGCTTGTGTGGAAGATAGATGGCTACCTCAGTTCTTGCTCCTTAGTGTCAACTCTGCTTTACTCGACAGGGTCTCTACACTTCCCAAAGCATGCCAATTCGACTGGGCTGGCTACCAGTGGACCAGAGATCTGCCCGTCTCTGCACCCAACACTGAGCAGGCAAGCGCATGCTGCCACCCCTGACTTTTTTGCTTCTAATCAATTCTGAGGAGGAATTTCAGGCTCCTGTGTTTATGTGGCAAACCAGTAACTGAATGTCCAGTGAGGATTACTTTTAAGAGAGGTCATGCTGAGGATAAATTTGTATTTGATCATTTTCTACATAAATTGAGTGCAGGAAATGAATGGCTCAGTGGGCAAAGCCCTTTGTCACACAAATGTGGGATGCAGAATTTGGATAACAAGAACCTGTGTAAAGTCAGACACACAGGGAACATCTGTAATCTAGGTGCTTCTGCAGGGAGATACTAGGCAGAAATGGGAGGAGCCAACAAGGCTTGAGAGCCAGCTTGCCTGGTTTGCACAGTGGCAAACAAGAGTCACTACTTTAACAAGTAGAAGGGGAAGGCCCATACCTGAGGTTTTCCTGCAGCGTGACACACACACACCCACACTTGCATATAGTCATACCTACAAATACATCATGCAAACACACACACAGAGTGAGCAAGCAAGAGAGAGAGGAGACACAAAGAGAAAACACGGGATTAAAACAAAATTGAATTCAGTTCCCTATGCATTACTGTAGGTGAAACCTCCAAGTCATCAAAAAGACTGCACATGTTTTCAGTCTTGAGGTCAAAAAGGTGAGGGAGGAAGTATGTGGGCAGGAAGGCAGGAAGGAGCAACCGAGGCTTTGAGGCTGCAGACTATCAGTGGCTGGCGGCTGTTGCACGCATACCGTCCATGCTGAGGAAGGAGCATAGGATGGTGGTCCAGACAGAGTCTGTTGGAAGGTGGGGGCAGAGCAGCTCCAGGCTTCTAACCACCTGTCACTGGTGTGTCAGTCGGACAGTTGGCCTTTGCAACCCAAAACACGAGGAGTGATGCTCTGATACCCTGTCCTGGCCTTGGCATCAGAGAGTGGCCTGGGCTGGAGGGCATTGCTCAGATGAGGGACAGGATCCACTCTGGTGGGAGGAGGCCAGACCTCCGCAGCTCATCTCGTGCAACCAGCATCCCGATAGACAATGGAGGTCATGGACAGAGATAGGCTGGGGTCAGATGGGCCAGGCTCAAGTGGAGACCCCAAGCCAAAGTCCATGGAAGCTGAAACAAGAGCAAGCAGGAACTTTCATCTCCTGTGGAACCAGCCCCATGGATCTAGCTCTGGCACTCCAGCTTCCTGGGTGTAGGAATAAATTCTTGCTATGGAAGGCATGCCTGACCGCCATGATGGCTGCCACAGGATCCATCATAGAGGTGGCAACCTCTATCCTTCCTCCTCCTCAGTGTGTTTGCCTGAGTCAGGACAAGGATGGTCCTCTGCAAGGCCATGAGGTTATAGCCCATCATTCTTTCCCTATTGCAGTGCTATGTGAGCTCAGAAGCCCAGGAAGCCACAACGGAGTCAGAACTGAGTTTGAAAGAATGTATTTGCCAGATTTACAGGATGGGATATTCCCAGGACATATTGGGAGAAGTCAGAATTCAAGGGACAAGCAATAGACAAAGTGTAAACAAAATGTAAAGTAAAATTAATATTGCAGCCTTGTAGAAAACAAGGGGAGGCCTTTAGTACACTGTGCTGGACAAAGGTAGAGAGGACCCGCTTTACCTCAGAGTCTGGAGAGCAGAACTTCCAGAGGCCCACAGGCTAGGCCAGGCTCTGAGATGGGCCAGAGTGGCATCTCCCCGTTCATAACACCAACCAAATGGTACTGGAGCCCAATTCTAGAAGACCAGAGCCTGAGCCACATGCTTTGGGGCTGCGAAGTCCCCAGGATGCACATTAGGGTATGTCGAGTTTCCTGTTCTGAGACCCAGCCTGGCCTTGCTGCTCAGGGCTCAGCCTCAGAAGCAGTGAGCACCATGGCTGCAGGGAAGAGGAGTGACCAGGCCACCACTGAGGGTCCTGACCCAAGCAAGGCTCTTGTGGAGGCTGCACCCCTTCCTGCATTCCTCAATGCCCAATGGGGTTGTTGGTTGTTTTCACTCTTCGGGCTCTTATTTCTTTGGGGGGCCTGCCACCCAGTTCCCAAATAAATACATGGAAGCTTATTCTTACTTATGAATGCCTGGCCTTAGATTGGCTTGTTTCTTGCCAACTTCTCTTAAATTATCCCATCTGCCTTTTGCCTCTGGGCTTTTGTCTTTCTCTGTTTCTGCATACCTTTCCTCTTACCCTGTGGCTTGCTGTGTAGCCTGGTAGCTAGCCCCCTGCGGTCTTCCTCTCCTTCTCTTGCTCTTCCATTCATTCTCTCTGCCTGCCACCCCACCTATCCTTTCTCCCACCTTGCTATTGGCTGTTCAACTCTTAATTAGACCAATTAGGTGTTTTTTTAAACAAGCAAAGTAACACAGCTTCTCAGAGTTAAATGCAACATAAAAGTACGCAACACATCTTCGCATCACTAGACAAATTTCCACAGCATAAGGAAATGCAACACATCTTCAACTAATATTCCACAACACCTCTGCTCTGGCACCCGGGCCTGCACACCATTCTCTTTGTCCATGAACAGCCATTGCCAGTCACCCAGTCAGCCTTTCCCCTGGCCCTGTTGCCCTCCCGTCACAGCATCTAAACCAGCGACCATGAGTAAAGCCCCCCAGTGCCCTCCTTGTCCCCACGTTCCCAGGAACTGTCTGTCCGCTTGTTTCCCTTTGTTCTGCTCCCATTGCCCGAGCCCCCATGCCCCCGTCCCCCATGCCCCCGTGCCCCCAACCCCTCACACCCTCAGGAAATCAACACAAGCACCCAGGGTTCCACGTGTCCTTAGACACAGTGTGCAGTCTGTTCAGCAGCCATTCACGTGTGGCATGCTCCTAGAATTCTCACCCACGATCTAGTGCTGAGCTGCAGTTCCTTAACCACAGTACTGAGGCATGAGTGGGGAATGGGTAGGAGGAACCATTCCCCAATCCATTGAGAGAGCAGGGACATTGTAGCTGGTGACAGCGAGATTCAGACTTGGCTCTGTCCTTTTCAATCTCTTCCTAGTTAGACAGGCAGTACCGCTATTTGGTAAAATAAGCTCAGAACCCATAAGCAACAGAACTCACAGCGCTAAAGACGCACAGCATGGCCACCTGTGGGGGAAGCTTGCTTTTCTGCAGCGGGAAACGCCATTAAAAAGAAGAGCGGAGAAACGCTGAATGTGCAATTCAGGAGCTCTATGTGGATTACTCTTGGTACTTTTGTCTTCAGGGATTTGAACCCCGAAGCAACCACTCTACTGCTTAAGAGAAAGAGGGTGGCAGGAGAAGAAGGCCTTTTGAGGCAGGGACATGGCCACATTCCTGCAAAATGCAGGCTCTTTCACTGAGGACCAGAACGACAAGCTGACTGGGTGCCTTGGGATGCTTTGGAGATATCCAGTGAGCCTGTGTGGCTGAGGTCTAAGTGGCTGCTGTGGCTAGGTGTTTGCTCAGCTGTGGCCTGCCAACAGGTCCCATGTGTGACTCTCTCACTGTGCCACCAGAGACATTGCTGGAGGAATCACACTCAATGCTTATACAGAGACCTAGGAGGAGAAGTCAACTCTGAATTCTGCACACACATGGCTGCCAGCCCCCGTGGATTCTCTAACTTGATCGCAGAGGCCCGTAGTTGCCATGGAGACTCAGGAGAGCCAGGACACAAGTTCTCAGTCTTTATGCAGTTGGGGTCTAAAGACAGGAAACGCCCCCTCTTATTACAAGGAGGGCTAGCATCTTGTTCTATTCAGGATTTCAGCAGACTGGCTGGGGCCACCGCTCTGGGGAGGGCTGTCTGCTGCACTCAGTCCACTGCTCAAACCGGAGTCTCTCCCAGACATTCTCACAGACACACCCAGAATAATAATTTGGCATCAAACTGTCTTAAATGAGTACACATCATTGTATATATTTATGTGGCGCAGACCTGGGCTTGATGTGTTCCCGTCGGAGAATGGCTGAAGTTGGCTATTAACCAGTCAGTAGTTAGTTACCATGTTAAGGTTAGGGTGATGATCAGGGTGAGATGGGATGGGCAGGACATCCCTGGTCTACTGACCATGCACAAACCGGCAAGTATCTAGTCATGAAGGCTAATAGGGACTGGATCCCGGACAAGCAGTGCTCTCTTTACAGCAAAGTAGGTGCTGTCAATTAGACACACGCCCTCTCTGTCCTGGAAGGAAACTTCTGGCAGATTCCCCCAACCATGAGACCAATTTCTCATTGGCTCTCACTTTCTGCAGCTTTAATGCCAGGAGCTGGGATGGGCAAGTCCCAGACTTGGTTTTAGGAGGTGCTGAGCAACTTGACATTGGTACGTTGCAGCTCCACCACCACTGTGCACGTTCTTCGTGTCAGAGAAGCACAGAAGCTGCAGTGGACTTGGAAGGCCACTTTATGGAGGGGGCTTTATGACTGACCTTTTGAGTGCTGGGGACGGTGGGCAGTGGCTGTCTCCAGCTCCGCAGTGAAGCCAAGGGGCAGCGTGAATCTCGTCAGAGAGGGGAGCGTCATTTTCTCTTTTCAGTCCTTAAGCTGTTGTCACCGCACTTGGGTTCAGGGAAATCCTGGAAGCAGAACAATGTTTTCAGTGTAAACACCGGACTCTCAGGACTCCAATTTTCTAGGCTTGTATTTGAGACTAAAGTGGGATTTGGCCCCAGGAGGTCGACAGCACAGAACACATCTCAGCACAAGCCTTGGCAGCAAGTGAGGGTAATGTTTGCTTTGCAAACCACAAGTTTAGTACTTAGAAAAAATATATTGCTCACCCACCAAGAATAAAAGACGGGAAACAACACACCCTTGTTTCATGAACAAAGCATGTCCTGAGGTGAGCCAGAGCCGGGTTAGAGTGTGCCACTGAAGAGGCTGCGGAGCCTAGCCAGCGCCCTGTGGGCCCCAGCGGCACATGGCGGCCAGCACAGCCTCCTTACCCGCCCCCGCCCCTCATCTGTCAGAGGACATGCTTTCATTAAACCCCTCAATGCCTAGAAAAAATGTGCAGTATTTGCGTGTTTGCATTACACAGAGCTCAGTCCTAGGGGAAGGTGTTTCAACTGATGAGGGCTAGGTAGTCATTGACTTCCCAACAAGAATATCCTCTCCAAAGACTGGCAAGTGGTCAGAGTGAGGAACGGAACAGGCAGAGAGAAGGACATGAGATGTGCTGATTGAGCAGTATAGTAAGGCAGGCCATCAACTTAGCTAGAACTTTCTGTGATGTTCTGACGGATCTCACCCAAACACTATGACACAGGATCACCTCAGCTTTATCAGAACCAGAGTAGCAGGGAAGGCCCCGGTGGCTGGTGCCCAGCTGAGGGTGTGGACCTCACTTTCCTTGTCTCTGAGCTGAGGTGCTCCTGCCTTCCTCCAGAGATCCTGACTTTCCTCAGAGAAATTGCACAAGCATAAGAAAGGAGTCTTGTGGGTCAGGGTAGGTAGGGTGAGGGCAGAGGGGCCAGCGACCCAGCTGTTTGCTGGAGTAGAGACTCCTACCAAGAAGAGACCTCTAAACAGAGTTGAACCAGGGTTTGGGTCCATAAGTTTCTCCCTTAACAGAAAATCTCCTTTAAAAAAAAATCTATCTTTCATGAATGCTCTCAGAATTGGGTTTTCCTTTTAGGGTGATCCCAAAGACAACAGAAGTTGAATGTTAAAGCAGTGAGATATTTTATACACACCGAAGTCTTGCAACCAGGTTGCTAAGGACCTGAGGAAACTTTGCTTCTCAGAATGCGAGAGCATTTTCTATCCCACACAAGGTGAAGGATGCACACTGCCAACCTCCAGTCTCCCTGCAGCTAGAGATGTCAGTGACATCCGCACACAAGGGACTCGAGAAGACAGCGAAGCAAGAGGGATGAGGAATGCACACCAGCTGACTGAAGAGACAGGTGAGACTGCGGGTGGGACATGGTGCCTCACAGAGGTTTAAAGACAGCCCATCAGTGGTGACCACACTGGACGTGATGCATGACCCTGTGTAGGAAGATGCTATGAAGTAGCAGCCGCCTTGGAAGAGAGAAAGGGCAGCCTGGAGAGGTAAAGCAGATGATGACCTCTGGTGAAATAAGGGGTGAAGGAAAGGAGGTTTGCTTCCTTATTCCGTAGTCCCAGAGGTCTGAAGAGCGGCTGTGAGGATTCTGATGTTCATGGTTTGTGCTCTGAGAGTGGCCAAGGATCTGGCTGTCTGGTGCAGGTCCCATTGGAGCAGAGCCCCAGCTGCATCTCTCTACAGTGTCTCTGGGTCTCCTGACTATGGTGAGGAGACAGCAGTTCACTGTTCGCTGTCCTCACGACAGCAGCTCAACAGCAGCTGTTCCTCCTGGGCCCAACCAGAGGGTCCCTGTTATACAGGCTGATCAATGGACACCTAGCAACTCCAAATAGACACTGGCCAACCATAATCGCCATCCTGAATGACAAGCGCCCCCTAATACCACTAATTTGCTCATGGACATATGGTCTCCAATGAGTGCGCCAGAACTTACTGCCTTGTGGGTTCCAAGGACTGGTCAGCAAGCCTTGCATCTGCCAGTCTCAACAGGGGTCACACACTCACAGCGCTGCACTCAGGTGTTTAAGTGAGTGCTGAACATGTCATCCAGGTCCTCATCCATGCACAGAAAGCATTTTACCCAGGGATTCATCTTCCCAGCTACATAGCCTAACACACACACACACACACACACATGTGCACACACACACACATGCACACACACATACACATGTGCACGCACACACATACACACACGTGCACGCACACATACACACGCACACACATACACACGTGCACACACACGTGCACACACACATACACACACATACACACATGCACACACATGCACACAAACATACACACATACACATGTGCACACACACACACACACACACACACACACACACACACACACGAGTTCTTAGCCTAGACTCATGAGCATACTTCCAAGCAGAGATGGGCAGATCTTATCGTCTCATACAGCTAGGCTCTTCTGAAATCAAGGACTCACTAAGAACCGTTCTTTGCTCAAACACAAGGGTTCCTGTGAGAACACAGGCTGAGAACTGTCATCTATGACCAAGTCATCCTACCAGGTACTCAGAAGGACTGCCCCAGCCTCCAGCTGGACCCTAGAGGCCCCCCTGCCACAGCCTGTTAAGTGTTGTCTCAAGTCAACATGTCCTGTCTCATCCGCACCCACTCTGAAAGCTGGAGGCTCTGCCTGGGCTGCACCTAATTAGCTCTGTGATCAAGGCTGCTCTCAGTCTTCTCCCCACTAACGGGGAGGGGCTTGCCCTGCAGCTCATCACGATCCCAGCAAAAGATAAGCCAGAAAGTTTTGGTTAACACACGAGCAGGGAACAGACGATCCGGCTTTACAGATCGTGTGCTGGGAGTTTTTTCCTCAAATACGTTAGTCAACTTTGACCTCTGGCATGTGCTGGTGTGTTGACATCTTGGCATCTCTAAACACAACCCCGAAGAAAAAGGGGAGATCCTTCTTTGCACTTGGTTTTACAAGGTTAGCTAAGTTCTTTCCACATCTGCGAGATATAGCAGAGCTACCAAGGCCCCCTGGCTGGCTCAGTGGGAGGAGGGTGCCCCAGAAGGACCCAGGGTGGTCCCAAGGCCCAGGTGGAGCTCCATGTACTTCTCTTGAGTTAACCGCAAATGCTCACCTTTCTTGTGCATGGAGGTCCTTGACGTCCACCAGCGGACATTTACAGCAGACATGGCGCTTGCCCTTCGGGCTTGTTCCACACACTCGCCCTGTGCACTTCTGTTCCATAAAAGTTCAGTGGCTCCTCTTTGTCTCGCAAGGATGATTGTGAGGTACTTCCTGTGGGAGACCACTCAGTTGATGTTGCTGGAGGCAGATTTTCCTGTTGATACTGAGACTGAACCTTGGAAAGACGGAAACACAATCTTTCTCAAAGGTAGAGAGCAGTGTGATTTGGACCACAGCTAGGAGAAAAAGGAAGAGGCAGGGAATGGCCAATGACTTGCCACAGTCTGGCTTGAGCTGGAGCCAGAGACTAGCCAGAGCCAGGGGTGGGGGGACTGTCATCTCCTTCCCACAGCCATCTGTGTGGGATCATTGGGAGCAGGTAGTCGCAGACAACCGGCAAGGAGCCATGGTCATTCCTCCTACCCTCTCAGGCCCCAGGAAGCCCCATGACCCCAACTCTCATCCTGTTTACCTCTTCCCTGGGCAGGGTTGGCAGAGCTCAGCCAGCCTCTGCATACAGGAATCCATTGAGAGAACTTTCCCCACACTGACTGAGCCTACCCATTGGGAAACCCAGCAAGCTGAAGGAACGTGGACATGGCCAGTGCCTAGAGCCGACATTGTCCTGGTGCGGCACTGGTATGTGGCGGCTAAAAGGGATGCAGTTGCATTTGGTTCTGACAGTGGAGCTGGATAATCCACAGGAAGGCAGCTATTGACAGCCCAGGCTTTGCTGCCTTCTCAGAAGCTCAGAGTAGGGTGGAAAACACAGCATCTCTGAGTCTAGACATCCTGATCTTTAACCCCAGCCCTCGGGGAAGTGATGTGTCCTCAGTAAGGTAAGGAGTTACAGATGCAGTCAAAATACAAAGTCCAAAGATCTTTTATTCAAATACCTCATACCTCCCTACATTAGGCTCATTAACTCCAGATTTATTTAGTTTCTTTTCCCTTCTTTTGTTTTTTGAGACAGAATCTCACCATGTAGTCGTGATTGGCCTAGAACTCACTATGTGAACTAGGTAGATGTTGAACCTTCGGTAATTTTCCCACCCGTGCTTCCCAAGTGCTGGGATTATAGGCAGATGCCACCATGTCTGGCTCCAGATTCTTCACTCTGTGTTGGCCTTGTAAGTTAGAACATCTAACCCCACAAAAGGTTTCTTCTTAGTTATTGTAGGTATCAAATGTGATAACATACTTTTGATAGGACAGCACTTAAGGTTCCCTACCTGGCAACGCATCCCCAAATACTTGAAGCACTGTATATGAGCCTTGATTCACTCAGACCCTTCCTTTCTCAGGGCCCTCCCCCTTGCTAGCCCTGGTAGCCTGTGTTCACACTAGCCAGTTTTCCCAGAGCGACAGACCTCTCTTGCTAGGGCTCTGTTATCCTGGTCTGACCCCAAAGAAGCTCCAGGCAGAGGCAGCCAAATTGGTGGGATCCCAGGCCCTGCTCTGGCTCCACAGAGTAACTAGGAAATCTGTCTCCAAGGGGAATCCCAAGCTATCCGCCACTAACAGCCAAGATGTTAGGGGTGTGCCCCTGTGCCTGATGAAAGAGATACAGCTGAAGCAAGCAAGGGGACTTTTGCGACCTGGATGTGCAGCCCAGACATAAAACTGTCATGTCAGTTATGTCTAACCACACCTAGTGGGACTCAGGTTTTCCAAGAAACTAGAACCAACTCATAGAAAACCCTAATCCATACTCAACTAGAGAGGGGCAGTGTTGAACCAGCACAGCTCCTCTGGGGTCGCCTGTTTTCTCTAGGTCATATCAGATTTTTGTGTTGAATGTTGACTGAATCTCAACATTAACTCTCATGATGAGTCGTAAGGGGCGAACATAGAAACACAGACAACACAATGGGAGCAGAGTAAGGGAAGGAAGGATGGTGGGCTGGTGGGCTAGTGGATAGGAGGATGATATAGATGGTTAGAAATGGGGTGAGTGGGCGGAGGGATGAGAGGATGGGTGGGTGGGTGGGTGGGTGGAGGGATGGTGTTTGGTAGACAGATAAAGGATGGGGAGGTGAGAGAGTGGCGGGCAGATGAAGGATGGGTGAACTGGGGGGAAGATGAGTGCAGAGGTGGACAAACCAGGAACGAATAAAGAACAGGGGATATACAGATGTGCGGGTAGAAGGCTAGAGCGTGAGCGAGGGGTTGGCTAGACCAGTGGACTGGTAGATTGGCGGATGGGAAGTAGATGGTTGCATAATGGGTAACAAGTGAATGGATGGATGGATGGATGGATGCGTGGACAAATGAGTGAGGGGCCGGGTGGTGGGGAGACAAAGGAGGGAGTGGCAGGCAGATGAAAAGATGCAAGGACCTGTTCCTTCTACCATTAATGTTAGCACAATCAGCTGAACCTAGAGTATGCACAAGCAAATCCTAGTACGTTGTGCACCGTATGTCAGGTCATCTGCAGATCGGAGGTCGCCTGGCTTAGCTGTCCTCACCAGGATCTTAGAGGATGGGGCTGGGTAGAGCCCCTTTGAATAGCTCTTTGAAAACAGAATTTGAACTTGACAAATGAACTGTTGTAACCCAGATTAAGTGGAGTCTTAATTAGTGAAAAGTCTGGATTAGGTAGCATTTAAAAATTTTGTTTATTCCTTTCAAGTACGTGTCATTACGGGAACTAATTGCTAATAGCATATTTTCAAGTCGAGGTCCTGCTGGGTCTACTCCAATGAATGGGGGGGAAAATCTCATAATTAGCAGCCTTATTTGCATGCAGACAATGAGTGTTCCTAAAGTCTTTAACCCTGTTCCCCTAAGAGTAGCTCTGGCATTCTTGTTTTAAGTGATTAAATTGCTTGGCAAACCCCTTTCTCAAGAGGAAGCCAAAAGGTAAGCTGAACCTAGCCAAACCATCATTACTGTCCAGGGATTCTGAGTGAAGGGAGTCACCATTAATAAGGCTTCCTCTTACAGTATGTGGAAACGCACAGTGGAGAAACATCCGCAAAATCCAGGCATCTTCAATTGGGGTCATAAAACCAAGAAGGGAGATGACTTGCTGGGTGGTCTCCAGACCTGCACCCTGGCCGTGCTGGGTCACAACTCGGATGGGTCCCGAGCAGTAGCCCCTGAAGCAGCTGGACTTTGCTGGTGGTAGCTGGAGCGTGCAGGCCTTCGGCAACCTGCGGACAGCCTGAGCCACGGAGAGGAGGGTGAAGAGCCCCAGGCGCACTGCCTGCACGTGACCACAGGCCACCTGAGCCGTGTAGGAGGACGCCCACACCCCACGAACAGAGACACTTTTGCTTCACTTCTGCTTTGTGAAAACTGTGAAAACCTCTTGGCTCTTGCCCAGGATTCCTTTGTTTTCCCTCCAGGTAAAGAGCATATTTGGCAGTGCGAGCTGTTTTTCAGCCCGTTTGATGCTCTCCCTTCCGACTGAAACTATATGAGGCCCCGAGGCATATCCAGCGATCTCGAGCCACTCTCTTGGCTAGACGCACCGTTTTGCCTGAATAGCATCATTGTTACACGACATAAAATGCAGGGGAAGGAAGACTGACTGGTGTACTGACTGAAATCTGGCCTACCAGGGAAGCTTTGAAATATCAAACATCAGAATTTCTGCTTTCAGCCAAGATGAACTAACAAGGACCAGATTGACTCTCCCACCAAAACAACTCGGGAGTGGAGAAAATAAATGAAATGAAGCATGTGGTAGACATTAGGTATCAGGCAATGAAGGACAGGCAGCCCCGAGGGACGGCAAACGAGCAAGGTGAGGCCTCCGTTTTCAGCTTGGAGAGGGCCCCAGGCCCTGGTGAGGCTGGAAGGCCCAGAGCCTGTTAATCTATCTGCAGGGTGAGATAAAGCTGGGTGTCTTCGGGCAGCTGGCTGCAGGGGAGAGAGCTGGGCAGAGAGGAAGGGAGATCTGCACAGCTGAAGCTGATCAGACTGTTCCCGCAGGAGAGCCTTAAGGCCTGGGAAGGAACCACCTCAAAACACCTGGGGCTTTGCACTGAGTTAGGGCGATGTCTCATTTCACCCAGAGTGGAAGAATTCAAAGAACATCCAGCAATGTCCCCAGGAGGGCTTTGTATCAAACTAGGAAAGTTTTAAAGTCAGGAAGACCCCAGCGAATCAGGCGCTCTGGAGTGACCCGGCTGCGTGCTGAACAAAGATCAGGTGAATTTATGAGCACACAAGACATATCCTGGACCCAGGGTGGTGAGATCCACATGCCTGGCACCCAGTCAGAAACCAATAGGCACTGAGACGTGTGGGTGAGCACAGGCCACGATGCCTGAATTGGCTGGGCAAGCAAAGATCCGGAGAAGAGAGGGAGAGTAACTCGTGGTTAAGGCAATCAACTGTTCCTGGGGCTATTGCCTACAGGTTCAAGAGGTTAGTATTAAAAACACAAATGCTTTTGAAAGTAGGGTGTTGGCATTGGAAAGGACAGTAGGTAGGCTTAACAACAAATCAAATACTACAAAGAAAAAAACTGAGTGAAGCTGAAGACGTAACAGTGAAAGCGATGTAAGCTTAGAAATGGAAAAATCTGATACTATATGTGATCACACTCGCTGTAGTCATGGCTGAAGAACCTGAACGTATAACTACTGGGAAATTTCCACATTTTACGAAAAGTGCCAGTCCACAGATCCACGAAAACTTTACATGCCAGAGAGAAGAGGAAAAGTAGACCAAATTATGTAATCAGTTTGCTGAAAACCAGTGAAAAAGGGGAAAAAAATTAAGAGCAGCCAGAGCAAGTGGCGTGCGTCAGAATGACGGCGGACTTCACAGGGCAGTGAAAATCTGAGTCCGCACTGAGCATCATTCCCATGTTCCCTTCTCAGCATCTTTAAAGGACCCAAAGGGAAAAAAAATGCGCCAAGGGTCTAAAATATCATCTCTCAAAAATAAAGTTTAGGGTGTCATGCTGTCTCCGTGGGTAAAGGCACTTGCTGCGCAACCCTGAGGATTTGAATTCCATCCCCAGGATCCATGTGATAGGAGGGGGATCCAGTTCCTAAAAGCTGACCTCTGACCTCCACATGCATGCTGTGGCACCCACGCATCACAAATAAATGAATAAAAGATGTAATTAAAAATTTTAAAAATAAAGTTGAATGTGATCCAGCCTGTCAGTAGACGGGAGGAAAGAATACACTTGTGTCATCTCAGACAAAATGTCAGAGCTGAACGCACAGGCGTGATAAAAGCGCCCGAGGAAGGGGAAAGAGTGGGATATTTCTTAACCCAATACTGGTCACCCACATAACCTCAGTGACCATCATATTTAAAAGGGAAAAAGAGATACTTTCCCAAGATGAGGAGTAAGGCAAGGATTGTCGAACATGCAATTGGAGAATTGTTCAGCATGGGACTGGAGAATCTTTCTTTAATTAATTAAAATATAAAAATGATAAAATTATATCATTTCCCCCTCAACACCTCTCACTTCACTCTTTCCCTTTTAAACTCATAACCTCTTGTTCATTTAATTATACATCTGCAAGTAAATATATAGATGCAGCGAGTTGAGTCTGCTTGTATTTGTATTTTTAAGGTGAACACTGGGATTGGATAACCACTCAGGGGGTTCATCTCTGGGGAAGCCTGACTCTCCCTCTCTCAGCCACTGAGGGTTGCTTGTGACTTTTCATCTAGGGGTAGGGCTTTCTGATGTTTCACCCATACAAAATCGGGTCATCAGCTGGTGTCATTGTTCAGGTCTTGTTTGCATAGCCACGTTGTTGAGATTTTGTGGGTGTGGTTTCCCTGTCACATCTAGAAGGTGCGATCTCACAGTAGACTTCCGGGTCCTCTGGTTCTTACAGCTATTCCACCTCCTCTTGCTTGACGCTCCCTGGGGTTTGGTGTAGGGATCATGCTGCAGATGTGTCAGGTGGGTCGGATGTCCCACAATCAGCTGTTCTCTGCGTTTTGACTAGCTGTGGCTTTCTGTAAAATGACAATTCCTGCGAGTGTGCACACGCGAAGACCAAAGAACAGTATCCTTAAAGAACCCTGAGGAAAGAAGTGAACAGAAAATCTATGCTCAAAAAAAAAAAAAACCCAAAAAACCTTTAATCTTTGGAAGAAAGAAAAAGACATGGAAGACGTAGAAGGGGCAATTGAAATGCCCTTATTTGATATAACCTCGTTATGTAGAAGATTCTGAGACTTCTACAGCAAACTCCTAGAGCTAATAGGGATGCAGTAAGGTCGGAATGCAAAACCCAACCACATTTCCATGTTCTAGCAATCTCCGCATCTATCTAAATTGAGTAAACAATATTATTTACAACGAGGCAAATGAAATTAAAGGTATAAACAATGGCAATGTGTGTGTCTGTGTTAAAACTTAAAATGCAGGCCAGATGTGGTGGCTCATGCCCTTAACCTCAGTACTCATGAGGTGGAGGCAAAGGTGGGCAGATTTTTCTGAGTTCAAGGCCAGTCTGGTCTACATAGTGAGATCCAGGACAGCTATAGAGGGAACCTGTCATAAACAACCAACCAACCAATCAATCAATCAAACAAACCAATATTTTTTTAGTGCAGGTGAAAGATTAACAAATCCCAAACAACAGGGAGATGTAGTGTACTTGTGGGCTAGTAAACGTGTTGATTCTATCCAAACTGGTTGACAGGTTTAATATAATCATTATCAAGATCCTAGCACGGTTTCTGTTAGAAATAGATAGGCCTGTTCTAAAATTAGCAGAGGGAGAACTTCGAATATCTGGGGTGGTTTTGATAAAGAAGTGTAAAGTGGAAGAGCCATCTGGTCAGATGTCAAGGGCGATTATGATGGTGCTGACCACACAGGGGTGCTGGCCTTGTGGTGGATTTGGCGATGGGTGATGCTGCTGATAGGGTCATGCTGACAGAGGGTGTTGGCCGAGAGAGACGCCCAGATCAAGAAGGAAGAGGAGATAGTTCAGAAGGACATTTATTTCTCCACAATGAGAAGTACAAAGAGGCCTTTTCTACAAGTGGTGCTAGACCAGGTTAAGGAGCAAGACAAAAAGACAATCTTTGACCTAAGTGTTGCCTTTCTCAAAACATGAACTCCAGTGGATCACAAACTGAAATATAAAATGTATGATTACATAGATCTTTAGATCTAGGATTGAGTGCAGAGTCCTTAGGTTCGATACCAGACGCTGACCTAGAAAAGGGCAAATTAGTTAATTGGATCTCACCAGAACGAAAAAGGAGTTCTTTCTCAAGAGTTTATCAAGGGAGCAAGGGAAAAAGCTAGAGACCCGCAGAAGATAACTCATAAACCAGATCCCTAACAAAGCGGCTGCGTCTAGGATACGCGAGGGACTTCTGGGTCTGCCAGGAGACAGCCCACGAGGACATGACTGGAGAGACATTTCGTAGATACCCATGGGTCTAGACATCCAGAAATATGTTCAGCATCATTAGTTGTCAAGGAAACACAAATTTTAACCACAATAAAATGTCAATATACACATATCAGAACAGTTTTAATAAAAACAAGGACTCGTGTATCTCTGGTGGGAATATAAACCAGAACCACAGCCCTGGAAAGGACGTGTGTAGGTTTTCAGAAACTAAAGATCCACTTAGCGTCTCACTGGTTTCTTAGGCCTTCATCCCGGAGAAATGGAAATTTGTGTTCACTGAAACCCTGGACTCACCATTCATGGTAGCTTTATTCATAGTATCCAAAAAGTAAAATAACAAACAGGCTTAGAGCTATAACTCAGCATTAAATCACTTGTCCAGCATGCAAAGGGCCTTGGGTTTGAATACAGCAAAGTAAAAAAGAATTACATAATACCCTCCCCACATCCAAATACCCCTCTGCAGAACAGGAGTTAGGCCACCTGATCTGTCCACCCCGTGGACATTGCTGAGGGGGACTGATGGAGCTTGTGATATAGAGGAGCCTGGCTGGGTCAGAGGACAGCAGTGAGGAAAACCAGCTTTGGGGTGCAGGCTGCCACACTCACTCACAGAACACAGCACATTGCAAATGTGCAGAATAAATTAGCAGCTGTGGGGCATAAGGAAACCGAGGCACGGTCTGAGTTCTTGATCCTGGTGGTGGCTACGAGAATACACACACACAAGTAAAGCCCAGCGGACTCAGCACAGGCCCGGGGAAGCAGGGTGCACACCAAGAGCTGCACTTCTGCCGATTTCCTGTGTTGAGGGGGATGTGGTGAGGCGCCAGTAGGACCTCTGTGCGCTTTAGAAATGTTGGCCTGTGCGGTGGCTTTCTGTGGTGGGTGTGCTGTGCACACCCTATGGTGTGTGTGCTGTGCACACCCTAGGCGAGAGGGATCCAGGTAGACTGCTTTATTACGCTTTGCTGTGTTCCCTTGAGAAGGGATCTTGCATACGTGACACCAGTGATCCTCCCGTGCCCGTCACAGCACTGGTGTTATAGGCACATATGGTCATGCCTGGCTTTTTCTGTGGGTGTTGGAGAACTAACCTGAGGATTAGAACTCAGGTCCTTACAACTCCCGCAGCGAATGCTCTTACTAAGTCATCTCCCAAAGAGCTAGAGTCTTTACAACTTCTAAACTTAAGAATCTAAACTTATGTGAAGTAGAAATTAAGGAAAGAGACAACATTAAAGTTTTCCATACATGCAAAGCCTGAAATAATATTCTTTACCAGGCCTAGGCGTAGCACAGAATGTTCTAGATTCTCCTAGAAGGACCCCAGGGATCAAACCTGTATGAAATGGGCCAGCTCTGGAAATCTCTGTAGCATATAGTTTACTCGTTATGCAAACGAAGGCAACATATCGCAGGAACTGCAGCCTGGAGAGCAATCAGGTGCTCAGCGAGAAAAGCACAAAAGCCAGGTGCAGAGAAGTGGGCCGGCAGAGACAAAGGTCCCTGAGAAAACCGCTGGGGTTTGAATCTGAACGTCCCTGACAGGCTGGAGTGCTTCACTAGAACTCCAGCTGGGGGCGCTGTTATAGAAGGCTGTAGGAACCTTGGGAGGCGGAACCTTGCTAGAGGAAATAGGTCACTGTGGGTGGACTTTGGGGTTTTATATTCTGGCCCCACTTCCTGCCCACTCTCTGTTTCCTGATCTACGGAAATGTGATGAAACACGGCGCCCTCGCTGCATGCTCCTGCCGCCGTGAGTTGCTTGCTGCCGTTCCTTCCCAGTGTGGATCACATCCTCTTCAACTGTAGGTTGGAACAAGCCCCTCTTAGGCAGCCTCTAATCAGGAATTTGATCATAGCAACAAGAAAAGTAACTAATACAGAAGCCCAAAATAGGTGGAAAAGAGGAAGGGGTTAATAGATAGGAAAAATAGGAAACAAGACTATATAGTTAAATTCGACCACTTGAGTAATTATATTCAATGCAGTAGCTTAGTTTAAACCACACTGTTTCAGAGACAGAAAAAATGAAAGTGTAGAAGATCAACCTACGTGCCTATAAACATATTTTACAGGAGGAGACGTGAAAGGGTTAAAATTCAATCATCAATACATAAATTGTATACCATGTTACACTAATCGAAATTAATGAAACCACAGCAGGACAATTTCACAGGAGAGTGTTTCCACAGACAGGGAGGGCGACGCCACAGAAAACAAAGGAGTTCATTAAGTTGGGGCTCATATCAATTCTAAATAACCTAAATAGCAAAATAACAGGGTTTCAAAATGCACAAGTTCCAGACAAAAAAAGCAAACCTGTATTATGAAGGAAAGCACCTCTTAATGAGAAGGTGCAACCTCAGCCAGGAGCTGGAACCCTCGGACAACATTATCAAGCGGCTCTACCTAACTGGATTTCTAGAATGTTCTGTTCGTTCAACTATACACAGCAGATATTTTTATCTTATCAAGTGTTGAGACGTTTACAATGATAACCCATGTTCTGCACTATAGAATAAGGTTCAGTGAGTCTCAAAAGTAAAAATTGTACAAACACTGTTGGACAGTCTGGATAATCTCCAAGTGCTGAAGGAAAATCTCCACTTTCAATGGGTTCAAGAAGTCAAGGAGTGACTTTGGATGTCGTGAACTGAAAGTATATTTAATAAGCAGTGGGGATGAAGGATTGAGAAAAAATCATGTCACTGTAAACCCACACTGGCAAAGGTCTCAGATCTGTGACCTTAGCTCCTATCTTTAGAAAGCAGGTGTTGATACTGTGATAAAACACCGACCAGAAGCAGCTTAGGGGCAGAAGGGGTTCATTTCAGTGCTCGGGCTACAGTTCATCGTTGAGTTAAGTCAGGGCAGAAACTGTGTGGGATGCAGCTTCTTGGTTTCCTAGCCAATCATGTTTTCTTACACAGCCCAGGACCACCTGTCCAGGTAATGGTGCTGCCCACAGTGGGCTGGTCCCTACATCAGTTAACAGACAAGACAAACCCTTATGACATGCTGACAGGCCAGTGTGACCTGGTAAGTCCCTCAGCTGAGATTGCCTTTTCAAATGACTCCAGGATGCGTTCAATGGACAGTTAAAATTATCCAGGACAGCAGGGGATGAGAACAAGGTAAGAAAGCAAGAGGATCAAAACCAGTGCTCATGAATGAAGTTGGAAGTGGCTTGGTAATGAGCTCAGTGTTTCACAGCCTGGTGAGGGAGCACGGAGCCAGAACCAGCGCTGCCAAAAAATAAAGAGTGGAGACAGATTTAACTACCAGCAGCAGGTAACGAGAGTACAGGACCTACTTCCAAAGCTATGCCTTCCTCAAACAAAGGAAGCCTTGGGGTTTGATTTGAGGTGTCTATACATGTTCACGTGGGAGAGCTGCACCTTTGGTGTAAGGCCACAGCTCAAGACGAAGGATGGTGGGTGGAAATCCTTGGGAGCTTGCTAAGCTTCTTCCCCCAAAGGACACTCTGAAGATGCACTAATGCATGAATTTGGCCCTATGAACATTGCCTCAGCTACGAATAGCTCCCTTTAGAAACATTCACAAAAGTTAACCTGGAGTCAGGTTGGTTGCGGAGAGGGGGGGATACAAATGGCCAAGGTCACTGATGAAAGAGATGTCACAGCTGTAGGTAATCTTAGGGCACTTTATGCCAATAAAGTCTGTAACTTAGATGACATGGATGGCTGTCCAAAAATTCAGAGACTATCAGCGTGAAAAACTTCCCCAAACTCAGGGCCAGGGAGATATCGCACTGGCTCAAAGTGCTTGCTAAACAAGCAGGAGAACCTGTATTCAAACCCCCCAAACCCATGTAAAATATCAGTGTGCACACGCATGCCTCTAGCCCCCGTGCTGTTGGGGCAGAGGGAGAAGGGCGGCTGGAGCTTTTTTTGCTGACTGCTAGCATGGTCCCAGTTTCAGTGAGAGAGCCCTTCTCAGCGAACAAGTGGAGAGAGATTGACTAGGACACCCAGCATCCTCCTCTGCACTGTTTGTGTGCATAGATGTGCATGTTTGTACACACCAGGCATTACACACACACACACACACACACACACACACACACACACACACCCCAACCAAGAAAACCTGTAAATAACCAAGTAACACTATAACTATTGAGGTAATTGAATTTGTATTAGAAATACTCCCAATAAAGAAAACAGCAGACATGAATGGTTTTGCTGAGGGATTACATCTGAGTTCCACATAAACTTCAGGGAGTAAGGTGTATGTGTTCTTCCCATCCTAGTCTGAGGCTAGTTTCAGTATGATGCTACAATCAGACAAAGATATTAGAAGAAAAGCAAGGGAGGGCTGGTGATATGGCTCAGCGGTTAAGAGCACTGGCTGTTCTTCCAGAGGACCCGGGTTCAATTCCCGGGACCCACGTGACTGCTAACAACTGTCTGTAACTCCAGTTTCTGGGGATCTGATACTTCCACACCAATCCACATAAAATAAAGCATTGTTTTAAAAAGAGGAGAAGCAAGTGGCTGTGCTGGGCCATCGTTCCTCGCGTGTAGAGTGAAGCCAGGCTTGCACTGTGGCTGATAAAGATCTGAGGTGGGCTCAAGGATTCCCCAGTCTCCTGGACCAAGTCTTTCCCTGTGGTGTTTCCCTGAATCCTCTGCCGGTGTAGCGCTTAGAAGGAGAGGGGATTAGAGACCATGGGGAGTGGTGAGGAGGCTGTGAAGAAAGACGGGTGTGAGAAGAAGGTTCCAGCATGACTGGGCGTGCAGAGACACTATGGGGTGCACACGGTTCCCAATAAGGACTGCCCCCTTCTCAGGTGGAGTCCTATCACAAAAGGCACCCCAGTAAAACCTTATATAAAGGGAGACTACAAACAGCAATGTCCCATTGAGATGGAGCATTTTAGCTGAACTTTCTTTTGACTTGGCATTAAAAGCAAACATACAAGTCATTGCTTGTTGGAATATAAAACTTGTTGAGTGCATGGGAGAACCGGGCAGTAGGCTGCATAGAGGCTGCGCTTCAGAGACTTGGCGATGTAGGTTTGAAGTGGTTGTGACTCTCTGTGCCATTAGTAGACTTGTGGGTGCCAAACACTTGGGAGAACACAGTGTTGAGACTTGCAGACACCAAACTGGATGTGCTACCTCTGTTGCTGGATAGCACCCTAAATGGCCTGGAACTTGGTCAAGGTTCTCGAGTGTTTTCTTTATCACTTGAAAAAAAATCACAAATCCTAGAGATGGCAAAGGAATTTTTTTGCAAGGGGTTTGTAAGGGGATTCTGTCTATCCTCTAAGGCAGGGACACTAATGTCTTGTTGGGAAGCCTTGGCAGTAAAAGGGAAGTGGAGAGAGTCACTCAGGGCATGTGAGCGGGAGGGAGGCAAGTACCAGAAACAAGAAGGCCACAAGAGATTTCAGGTCAGTGATTTCCTTAGCTGAGACCAGGAACAAAGGAACAAGGCTCACGTGGGGGTGAGTACTGGTGTCCCTAGAGGGCCCTCAGCAGCTCCTTAGAGGGCAGCCATGGTCACAGTAGGTCCTGGAGAAGAAGGTCACATCTTTCCTGCACAGAGGATGGCTGTACAGAGAGATGATCATTACTGGCTGGTCCAGGATGTGCCTTGAGCCAGTGCCATGTTGGGTTTGTGGTGTGCTACATTCCACTCTCCCCGTGGTGGCTGTGCTGGTGACCCTGGCTCAAGACACATCCTGGATCACTAAGTTCATTGACATGCTTGTGTGATTATGGCTCTTCCTTCATCGTGATTTCTCTGATGATTGATCAGCTGCCAATCACGTTTCTCTTCTCCTTTACAACCTGTTCTCAGAAGCCCATCTGGCAAACAGCCTTGCGGCTCTGCTGCAGCCTCCTTGTCCCAGAGGACGAGGCCTACCCCTTGTCGCAGCACACACAAACCCTGCGCATCCCCAGACTGTTGCCTCTGCCTACATGCAACACAGACCTCTAAAGTTCATGATGTCTGTATAGGGTGGAGCTTGGCAGGCACAGCTGAGCCCTGTGGTCCTGTGTCCACCCGGGAGGCCCAAATCTTGGCAGGAAAACTCACCAGCCCATACTTCATCTCCTTTCTTTTACTCTTTGGAAGGCGCTAGCTGGCTCCTGGCAGCACTCACCTTCATATGAACTTCTCTGTGGCCAGATTTGTTCACAGCGCAAAGGCTGGTTCCCAGCAGGGGCAGCGCTGGTTCCCAGCAGGGGCAACCTCCCTGACCATGGGAGGAAGCTGTCCTGCCCTCCCTGAGTCTGGTACCTGAGAGTCTTGGGCACTTCTTCAGCAGGTAGCACCAAGTCGTCCCATGTCCAGGGAGGGGTAAAAGATTTCAGGAGCTAAGATTTGCCACTGTGGGGCTTCTTTCAGCTTCTCCTTCCCCACTAAGCCCTCTGCCCCTGTGTTCGTGCAGCCTCCTGACTCATCACAGATCAACTTCTCTGAGCGAGGAAACTGGGGTTCAGAAGAATTCCCTTAAACAAAGGAAGCCAGACGCAGAATTCACAGAGGGGCTGTGCATAGTGCCGTCTATGCCCAGATTTCGGGGTCCATAGTGGGGCTGTGGGTGCAGACATCCTCACTAAGGCTCCAGTGTCCACAGAGGGACTGTGGTTTCAACTCTCCACACCTTGGTCCCAATGTCCAAGCAGGGTTTGTGAATACAGCTGTCCACATCCAAACCCCATTGTCTACGCAGGGATGCAATTTATGCTCTATACTTGGACCAGAAGCAACACTGGATTCTAAAGTCATTGCCAGCCTTGGTCCCTGGAGGTTCAGAGCTCCACTGTTGCCAAAGGAGGCAAATATCTAGGAAGGTAGGCAGATTCTTGGCAGTTGGGTGGCCCCCACAACCAATGGTAGTGCCACAACTCTCTTCTCTCCAGCCAGTGATGATGAATCCCCCCCCAAGTTGGAACAGGTCTCTTTAAGCATAGTGGGGTGGACAAGGTGAGGTAGGGCATTTCTGAGAATCTGTGGTGCACAGAGAACCGAGACACTTTGCAAACTGACTTCCAGGTCTCAAGGGTTAAAGCTAGGAGATACATGGTATGGTGATGCCCTGGTCCTGAAGAAGTCTGTGCCACTGGCAGACTCATGGCTGAGAAAGAAAGGCGGTGGGGGTATGCGGGCTCAGCTTCTCATTAGACCAGGCCAGACCAGGTGCTAGCACAGGGGGATGAGCTGAGAGTGAAACCCGACAACCAGGGTGCTTTCCACAGGCTCCAGGTCAGCCTCAGATAGAGTCCCATTTTGTTTCCCTTTTCTGTGGAGAACAGGATGGCTAAGGGTGACGTCAGTGCCGGAACAGAGGCCTCTCAGCAGCGGCACGGCTTAGCCCTCTGTCCTATGCCCTGTGCGCAAGAACCCCTGGGTGCTGTCAAATGGAGGGTACAGGTGCCATGTCTGGAAGCCTGTTGGTTACAGAGCTGAGAGACAGCAAGACTGCTTTTTGACGAAGCCCCCTAGAAACAGAGACACTCTGAGCCTCGCTTGGAGAATGTAAGGACTGGGTTTGCCCCTTTGCCCATATCCACAGTGACTCTGTCATTTGAGGACATTTTCACTCTAGGCTTGGCTCTTCCCAGCTCTGGAAGTCTTTGCCATGCATGGCTCTTCTCTTCACTGGGTTAGTTTGTGCATGAAGTAAAAGAAGTGTCACCAGGGGCTCAGCTGGCACCATAGGAATGACTCACATAGCTTGTGGTCCCAGCTTCCCGGCAGAAACCCTAGACGGGCCAGGAGTCCTCCCAGGCGGGCTAAGGGTCTGCTTTCGGCTTCTGTCTAAGCACACGTTCAGTCATCTTTGACCTAACTTAATTTTTTTTGGCATAAAGAATTATAAATGTGACGTGCTTCACATGTGTAATTCCAAATTAGGTTAGTGAGCCGGGTCTGTCTCAGGGATGGATAATTTAAACAGTCCTGTAAACTTACATCCAGTTGCCATATGACCAGGGGCCCCCGCTCTTCAGCGTCGGCCGCAGAGCTGAGAATAAATGCGTGTGAGCGTTTACAAGAGCCACGCTCGCCGAAGCGAAGAGGAGTCAGCATCTGCCTGTGGTGAACGAGTGCGTGGCAACGGGGGCTGCACGATGCAGCCCCGTGTGACTCCACAGGGTTATGACAGGCACTGCCTTGCAGATGTAGGTCAGAGATGGGCAGGAGACAGAGGCCAGGTTCACAGGACACTGGGGTGTAAGCCCATCCGTGCCAACTGTCCCAAGCCAGAAAACAACTGAGGGCAGAGTTAAGTTTTTGTACATTGGGGTCCAGGAACAAGCATGGGTTTGCTTGGGGGTAATGAAGACATTTTGGAACTGGACACAGGGGCCATACATTGTGTGAACACACACTCATACCAGGTTACAGTGATTCACACTAAAAACTGGTTATCCTCACCTCCTGTGAATCTCAAAAACAAGGTTCAGACAGGAAAATTCTTGCCTTATAAGCATGGGGACCTGGATTTGATCCCCAGAACTCATATTTAAACTAAACAAAACAGGCACATCAGCACATAGCTGAAACCCCAGTACTGGATAGGCAGAGACAGGACTTGCTGACCAGACAGCCTAACACAATTGGCAGCTCGAGCAAACAGGAGACCCTGTCTCAGAAGAAAACGGCGGATGGCTCCTCGTTTCATAAAGAACAACCCCCAAGGATATCTTCTTTACACACACACACACACACACACACACACAGAGAGAGAGAGAGAGAGAGAGAGAGAGAGAGAGAGAGAGAGAGAGAGAGAGACTTCTGTAAGAGTTCTTTACCTCTTCTACGAGGAACAAATTTTGCACAGACTTTACTGGCACTAGCAAGAGATCGGCTCATCCACATCTGCCCGCCCACAGCCTAATCATGGAAGTAAGCAGGAGGTTTGCAGCGGAGCTCATGGGTGAGGTCAGAGACCCCAGGATGGCCTTGTCCATCATCAGGGACTGATTAACTGTACTCTCAGTCAACCGTTGTTACCCAGCTTGGGAGACCCCAGGGTAGGCAGCTGGACCCCAGCGCATCTGGACTTTGGCTCAGCCTGCATTTGATCATAAGGACAAATTGTATGCATACCAGAGTCTTCACCTGAAGTCTTAGGTCAGAAATGAAGCAGATGCGGGCTTGTTCTGTGCTGCTGTTTCTCTCTCATAGTCAACGAGTCTAAGGAAATCCACCTGAGAGCTGTAGCCTTGCTCAGGGAGACATGAGGGCCACACACAACCACCCCGATTGCTTCCTGCGAACCTGCACAAACTTCTCTGTTACCAGAGGACCCAGTGACTCTTCAACATTTTCTCACTGATCAAAATCAACCCAGAGGGTTAAAAAAACTAACAGTGCTATTTCCAGAAGCCCATTTTCCTGGGTGGAATCCATCCATAATTTTGTAAATTTGTGTGTACTAGGGGAGCCAGAAGATTCTACTGTTGGGATGGGGGGATGGGAATTTACAAAGCACATGCTGAGAAGGACAACTCCCAGCACCCTAGGTTGCACAAAGCCACCACGCTCAAAGCCCAGCCGGCCCAGTTCCCTGCGCAGTGAGGGAGCAGTAGCTTTGGGGTTGTTCAGCAGACACACGAGTCTGCTGCCTCCCTTAGAGCCAGCACCCTGGATCTGAGACTCAACGTTCAGTCACAGGTCAAAGATTCTGAATATAATAATCTGCCATCTTCTCCCACATCATCCTCTATCCCTTTCTTGTTATCCTCCTTGGGCAGGTCCCATGGGCTTGTGGCAGCGCCCTGACGGGTGGACACATGCACATCACTTTAGGGTGGCTTCTCTAGTGCTGTAAGTCGATCTGTAAACCTCTTAGCAAGGACACGAGGACCTTGGCATTCAAGTCCCAGGCACAGAATATTGCTTCAGAGATACTTGAGGTCAGTTAATACTATAGCTGTTCCGTGTTTCCTTGGTCTATGAGTATCTCAATATGGTTTCTCACCAGAGCTTAAAGGGAAGTCTGTGTGGGGGAGGAGAGTAGGGTAGAACGAGAGGAGACAGAAGGCACTGGCCATGTCAACTAAAGCACAAGCCCTCTCTTGATTAAGCAACTTGCCCAATCACAAGTGAGCACGTGGGTGGCCAGAGCCTCACCCAGAGTCTCTCTCTTAGTGAAAGTATTTGGCATAAGCAGAAGTTCCTTCCCCACCTAGCCTGGATGAGCATTTTTGAAGTGCTTTGTTTACAGTGCCTAAGAACACCACCACATATCCACTCGTTCCTTTCCGGAAGGGAACACAGGCTTCTTCCTGTGCTTAGACAGGAACAGCCAGCTCCACTTCATAAAGCACTTGTCACGGGTCCTCACGTTCATGTGCAATATACAGGAAAGTGTGGCGACCCATAATCACTCCCACACAGACTGTCCAGCCACGAAGGAAAAAAAGAAAAAAAAATACTGCTTTATTGGATCCATTTTCTAACTACAAAGATAGCTGACACAAATATCCAATGTTTGCTTTCATACGACAGTCTACTAAGAATGGGTCATGCAACTCCATGATGCTAACAAACACAGATACATACTAGATGCAGGCAGGAGGCAGCCTGCAGGCGACCAGGAGCTGTGTGTGTACAAGGTGGCACGCGTCAGCTCTTCACAGCCGTGTGAAAACGTTTGATATGGCTTTCAGACATTTGTTTCTTTCTGAGAGTTGGAGAAAGGTAAGACACCATCTATAGATGAGCATTCTAAAGATGCATCTTCCTGTGAGAGACCTTTTCCTGTCATGACTTCGTCTGTGACTAACTTACAACGTCCACCCACAGGTGCAATTCAGGCATGTTCCAGAAGGGGGCATTAACTCCTAAGGCACAATCATTAAACATGTTTTAATTAAACCATGCTTTTTGGTTATAAGAAATAATAGGTCACTGCTAGTAACTGTAATAAGCAGCTAATTACACACAGCCGACACCAGCCTATCTGTTACCAGAAACTAACCTGAAAACACACTATCCACAGACTGCATACAGAAACATTGTTTTTGGTAATTGTTTTCTTAGATGAAGCAGAGAGCTATAAGGCTTCTGTGAAATAATAATCTTATAATTGAACAAATATATTACACTCCTTCTGTAATGGTTATTTACAACCAACCACCTTCAGGCTTGGCCGTTCGGTAGCCTATGGGCATCTGGGCACAGCTCTCCTGTGTCTAGGGTGCTCAGTAACTACTTGAGATAGGAAATGCCACCTGCCTGTGCAGGGGTGATGGACACTGATGCAAGGTGCAGGAAAATCGGGTCTGGACTCTGAGGTGCACTCTCAAGGTGGACACTCATTATTGCTAACACGGGAGCCCCCGCTGGGCACCGATTGGTCATCACCATCTCCGTCCTTGAATATCTATACATAAATATATGCCCCTATGTACACGCATGCAAACACAAGGTTCTGTCCTGGAGCCAGCAGGTTTTGTTCTGTCCAGGACCCCTGTCTTGTGCCGTTCAACTTCCTTGTGCTGTGTTGGAAGCCAGATTAAGAACAAAAAGCTCAGCATGGTATTATTAACAAAGCTGCGGTTTTCGTCACACGGAGGAGGGAGCCGACTACGAAAGAGGCGAGATGACCATTGGAAGACCTCTAAAATGCACTGGATAAGGTAGGCAAACTGTGTAGGACAGCCAGCAAAGTCAGAGATAAATAGGAAGCCATAGCTCACCAGAATCCTATCAATTAATACAAAGGATAAAGGCTCCTAACAAAGTGTTCGTTTGTTTGTTTTTAAAATAGCTTTGGCTCCTACAAATTCTCTCACGGTAGAAAACTCAATGCTTGCGTCCACAATGCCCTGGTGTGGTGGTTGGATGAAATAAGGCACTTCCAGTGTTTTACTCCGGTGGGCAGGAGGATCAGGCTTGGGGTCAGTCTGCCATACAGGCCCTTCTTTCGTGGGCCAGCATCTGCTCCCTGCCCCACTGGCCAGCCCTTCTCTTCCGCTGAGATGACTTTTCTCTCAGGAGTTGCAGTGGCCTCCTCTTCTGCTCCGTCCTTGTTAGAGAATTACTTCTTCAGACATAAGCTCCTAGAATCGGTAAGTTGGGATTTCTGAGTGGTACCAGATGTGGGTTCAGTTTATTTCATCAAAGTCTCGCTCGCTCGCTCGCTGAAGCCCAGTTGTCTGCACCGAGCCAGCTCCGCACAGCTTCTGCCAGCTCCAAGGCGCTGAGTTAGGAGTGGGGGTTCGTGCTGGAGAGGTCGTTGCGTATGATTTCATTTACTGCAAGAAAACGAGAGGAGAGAGTATTAGGAAACGGCCCCTGACTGCCAACCTCCAAGTCAACAGCAGGGAATGCCAACAACACATTTCTAACTGGTTTTATTCAGTCTGTGATGCTGAGACGGCCCAGAACACCTTCTCCAGGGCAGGAGTCAACTCCAGGACATTCCCTAAGTTTGTACGACAAGATGTCGACACACTACAACATCCCATGGAGTGTGCTCAGAGGCTGGGAAAGAAGGTGGGGGGACCTCCCGTGGTCACGAACCTCCCTTTGTTTGGGATGCTTCATTTGTTTTTCTGAAGAGGGTCAAGTCACAGTGGCCCCCACAAGCCAGTGATGGCCACTATCAGCGTGTGATTTTTGGCAGATGGAGAGGAAATGAGAGAAGCTCGGAAAGGCCCCAGCCAGCAAACAGCACAACATTCTCTCCCTCTCTACCCTGCCCCTCAGCCCAGCCACCTGATCCACACTGAGATAGGAAATGTCACTGGGCGGCTGTCACCACGTCCCATTTTCTGACAGAGTTTGAAGGCAGGGCACCCACGCTGACGTCAGGGAACCACCCGGGCTTCCCTTCCCCATGGGCTGGAGCGCCTGCCCCACACCTAGATAAGCCCCTGGAGCTCAGGGATGGAGGCCCCAGCCTGTCTGAGGACACTTCCTGGAGCCATCAGGGGGCGTGTGCTTGCTTCATCACCACTCCCTTCCCTACACTGCCTTTCAACACCCCTTCCCCAGCAATAGTTTTAAGAATAACAATAATAAAACGCAACTGGCGGAACCAGGAATTGTGTCATGGGAACTGATAGCAGAAGGAAGCCTGGTGGCAAACAGTTCAGGCTCGCCCTAAAGGGGCTGCCTTGGCAAGAGCCTTACAAGAGCCAGGCACCCTATACCAGGGCCACTGCCACTCCTGGACTCCCCTGCCTAGGGTGTGTTCGCTGTTCCTCAGGCTGTTCCCTCCAGAGTCACACTTGCAAAGATGAACCATGGCTGCTTCCTCGCCAGCTTCATGGGGCAGTGCAGACCCAGGATCGATGCTTGACCACAGGATCCAGCACACTGTGCAGAGGGCTCAGTCTTTGGTGTGGAAAATACCAGAAGGCAGGCAGGCTCCCTCTGGCCCTGTGACTTCACAGCCACTAATGAGGAATAACAAGGCCCAGGTGCTTGCAGGCTGGTTTGGGACCAGCAATCAGGATTCAACTTGTCCCTGGAGTGTGCCCTGGTAGCTACCAACATTTTCCATGATACTGGGGTGTGGGTGCGGGGCTGCTGCACAGCCCTGAGAAGCAGCCGGGCAGCAGGGTCCCTGGCGGGGGGCGGGGGGGGGGACCATGGGCCGTCTGCTCTGTGCAGTAGAAGCCACTGTCACACGTCCTTCCTGAATCCCTTCTGAGTCTCAGGGCTTTTCTCAGGGTTCTCTCGCCAACCTCCTTAGGCTGAGCTTTCCCGTTCGGCTCCTCAGCAGGGACACCTCGGGACGAGAGGCTTGAATTCTTCTTTCCCTTTCCCTGTGTAGCCCTCCTGTGAAAGCCGCACCGTCTGCTCTGTACTCTGCTTCATCAGCTGAGAAAGAAAGACCGCAAATTTCATATTCTCTGTCTCTCTCTCTCTCTGTCTGTCTGTCTCTCTCTCCCTCTCTCTCTCAATGGAAAAAGGCTTGCCTGATATTAGGATTTCTTGGGGGGGGGGTCAAGTCAGAAGGGCTTAGACCCTTGTTGAAGCTCAGAGCTCTGTGCAGAGGTGGAGACAAGCCACACCCATCTTTGTTCTGGTGACAGAAGCTGCGCCTGACTGCCAGGGTGTCCCATCTGTCTCACACGGTCCCCAAGTCGTACGTCAGTCCCCAAGTCAGAGAGTGAGCTCTGGGTGCTCACTGCCCAGACTGGGTTCCCAGGTAAGGGCGGAGTCAGGATAAACACTCCACCTGGATGGGTGGCCATCTCTGAGTGGCAGGTGGGCACATGGGGCTGGGAGAGATGTCTGTGGAGTATGAAATGCCAAGACTGGGAGGTGAGGCAGAAGCAATTCCAAGGGTTCCAAATACGTTATAACCAGGCTCCATACAAGAAGCGAGACACCATTCAAACATACTACACTAAGGGAAACAGCGTTTTACTGCTCATTCAAATCCTAGGACAGATTGAACAACAGACCGACGTTCCACAGGGCTTAATGGTGAAAAGGAGCTTGAAGCGCAGTAACGATGAGAGGAGGAGGCGTAAAGGATAATGCTGAGGAGAACGGGAAACCAAGGAACAGACGGAGAGGTCTAAGGAGCACCAGCGATGAGGAGAGCAAGGAAGGGGTGGGGAGTAATAATGGAGGATGGGAGGGGCTGGGGCCAAGGTGAGTAGGAGCATTTACTGTCTAAGGCTCAGGACATGAGTGCACATCCCCAGCAATCACGGTAAAAAGCCAGGTGTGGCTACTACACACCTGTAATCCCAGCACTGTGGGCTACAGAGGCAGGAGGATCCCTGGGGCTTGCTGACTGCTGGCCTAGCTCCAAGTTCAATTCCAGGGGAATGGTGTGGAGACCGACAGAACAGGATATCCCAATCCTCCTCTAGCCTTCCTGTGTGCCACAGGCATGCACTCACACATATGTACATACAGCACACGCTCACACACACGCACACGCACACACACACACACACACACACACACACACACACACGGAAAGAGAATGGAGGAGTAAGGCTGACAATGAGAGAAGGGAGGTCTGAGAAATACTAAGATAGAAAAGATATAAAAGAGCTCTGAGGGGTAAAGATGACTTAAGGGAGAAGCCCGAGGGACCCTAACAACGGGAGGAGGAAGTTGGAGGAATAACTATGTGGCCTCAGGCAGAGTGATGATGGACCACGAGAGAGATCTGAGAAGCAATACAAACAGGACAGAACCATTGGAAGAGCAATTGTGACCACGGGAGTTCCAAGGGATAAGGATGATGGCCTGCGTCGGAGACATTAAAAAGCAGCTGAGAATCTTCTAGTTACTCATGGGCCTGGCAAGACCACAAAAAAAAAAAATGCTTTAAAGGTAAAAGAGGAAGAAACATGAGATGTGGGCTTCCCCATGCTGCCCACTGGGGCACCTGAGTCTCAAAGGGGGAGCCCTCCTGAGGGAGGGGAAATTACTCAGTGGTCTTCAGACACAGGGGTCCCCCACTGGAGGTAGCAGTCGGCCACCCAACATCTACTTTGCTTTCTCAGTCTTGTTTGGGGCTTCCACCGAGACCTCAGGAGAGCTCAAGGCCTGCCCCTGTGGGGGGCCTGTTGTTGTACGCCTTCAGGGGGCTGATCAGCTTCCCTGCCCTAAGGCTGTGGGCTGGAGGTGTGTCCCAGCGTTTGTCAGGCTCACGATGCCCAGTTAGTTTCACAAGCACAAACACCCTCCCATCTAGAGCTTTTCCAAAGCTGCCCGTGGATCTGAACGGGGCAGGTGGCAACTGACGGACAGCCAAGATGGAGGGCTACTTTCTAGTGGCACTCTGGACAACTGTCCATACTGCTGGGATGGACAGTACCACCATGGTGACATGCCACTCGGCTATTGACATGACCGAGGGGTACATCCTTCTACAGACATGTCTGTGACACAGCCTGTGCAGTTGCCCGTACGTCCATTTTAGAGGTGGGTAAGGGACACCCCTGAGCTGGTGGATGGCTGACCAACAACTCGATCCCCCTGTTCTTTTCCTGCCACCACTTTCTCTTCCATGAGGTCACCACTCTGGGTCCCTATCAGCCCACGTTTCCCTGGCTCCGCTGGTTCCTCTGGGGTGGCTTTCTCTCTGATACAGCTGTGGTGATGCCACCCACGAGTTCCCACCGAGTCTTCTCTCCACTGATAATTTCCATCTTCTTATTCAGCTTTTCCACTGACACGGAGGCTTCTCTTTATAGAGGTGTTTTGAACTGCAGGTGACATGTGACCCTCACGACTTGCCTGAAAGAGGAACCTCTGCTCACTCAGTCAGATGTCCCTTGACAGGATGTGGCAAACTGTTAGACCACAATTCAATTTAATAAGTAAGAAGGGTTTTTTCCCTTATATTTGATTTTCTCTAAAATGCTCCTAAGGTGGAAACTATTGCTTTTTTTCTCTCTCTAAAGTATGTGTGTGGCACTTTGAATTGCTACAATAACCTGGGATGTGCCCACAGGCTGCGTGTGTCCCCATGAATCTCATCTACGTACCCACACTCACACCCACCCCTGAGTGCATGCCTGGAATTGAGCAAAATAGAAAGTCAGCAATTTCTTTCTCAAGTATAAGAGTCAAAGAGTTCAAAGCACAGGCCTAGCCTTCCACCTGTGCTCACAGTACCTATAAATCTTAATGAGGGTCTTCCAAGTTCTACAGAGAGGCTTCTTGGCTAGTCACCTACGAGTTGTGCAACTTACTAGCAAGACAGAAAGTCCTCCCCTAGTGAGGCAGAAAGTCCTCCCAAGGTGAGACAGAAAGTCCTCCCCAAGTTAGACAGTAAGGTCCTCCCCTAGTGAGGCAGAAAGTCCTCCCCAAGTTAGACAGTAAGCTCCTCCCTTAGTGAGGCAGAAAGTCCTCCCCAGTGAGACAGTAAGGTCCTCCCTAGTGAGACAGTAAGGTCCTCCCCTACTGAGACAGTAAGATCCTCCCCTACTGAGACAGTAAGGTCCTCCCCTAGTGAGGCAGTAAGGTCCTCCCCAGTGAGACAGTAAGGTCCTCACCTAGTGAGGCAGTGAGGTCCTCCCGTAGTGAGGCAGTGAGGTCCTCCCCTAGTGAGGCAGTGAGGTCCTCCCCTAGTGAGACAGTGAGGTCCTCCCCTAGTGAGGCAGTGAGGTCCTCCCCTAGTGAGACAGTGAGGTCCTCCCCTAGTGAGGCAGTGAGGTCCTCCCCTAGTGAGGCAGTGAGGTCCTCCCCTAGTGAGACAGTGAGGTCCTCCCCTAGTGAGGCAGTGAGGTCCTCCCCTAGTGAGACAGTGAGGTCCTCCCCTAGTGAGACAGTGAGGTCCTCCCCTAGTGAGACAGTAAGGTCCTCCCCTAGTGAGACAGTAAGGTCCTCCCCTAGTGAGGCAGTAAGGTCCTCCCCTAGTGAGACAGTAAGGTCCTCCCCTAGTGAGACAGTAAGGTCCTCCCCAGTGAGACAGTAAGGTCCTCCCCTAGTGAGACAGTAAGGTCCTCCCCAGTGAGACAGTAAGGTCCTCCCCTAGTGAGACAGTAAGGTCCTCCCGTAGTGAGGCAGTGAGGTCCTCCCCTAGTGATACAGTGAGGTCCTCCCCTAGTGAGGCAGTGAGGTCCTCCCGTAGTGAGACAGTGAGGTCCTCCCGTAGTGAGGCAGTCATGTGCACATAGCTGTGTCTTCTTTTCTCAGTGCCTTTCAGAAAACCGGCAGGAGAATCTCAGGTGCCCAAGAGAGCCAGAGCTCGCACCTCTGGTCACTTGTGGGTTTTGTGCATCTGTGTAGGGAACACTGCAAATCAGCAGGGGTTCATGAGAACATGCCTGTTGTCACCTCTCTCTTCTCCTCTGAAGGACAAAGCTTTTAGGCAAAGTGGCCTGATATGATTGAATTCTTAGTTTCTAAAGCTGACCAAGGGGATCTTAAGTCAAACTTTAAGAAATGAAGAATTATTTGGCCCACCATTTACACACCCTTTGTGGGGGTTAGGCTTCAGTCCGTATTTTGGGGGTCCTTGTAGAAGTCACGGGAAGGAATAAGGCAGGTTCTGAAGTAACCAGCTCTGTCAGCGAGAGACACCACAGAAGCCACGTGGGGACCGGTGGCCTTTGTTTTTTTCCAACTGCTCTGGTCTATGGAGCTGGGTCTGGGCATCACACGGCATGCAGGGTCCCACTGTCCTCTGCTTCTGCTGCCTGCGTTCCCACTGCCAAGTCCACAGGGCTAGATGTGAATTTTAAAAATCCACTTCGCCAGGAAACTCATGAAAGCCTAGACTGGTCGCCCAGAACCTGGGAGAAGGTGGCAGGAACCGAGGGTCACAGGCTTCTGAAATCCGGTGGCCAGCTCCCTCCTGAACTCACCCTCATGCCATCCCTGATCTTCACTGTTTGAACTTGCAAAGCTCCCCAGGGCACGGAGTTCTGTCTCCTTGGCAATGTTTGTATTTACTACTGCTTTCTTTCCCTGCTGCCCGCCTCTCTTAAAATGAAACAAAGCATTGCGCACCAGTGCTTTGCCCCATTACCAGCTCACGACAGACACTGGGCTTCTGTTGGACTAAAAAGCCGGCTTGTTTTGTTTTGTTTATTTTATCACTTCTCCTAGACTTAAATCTCCCACTTAAGGTGGGCAAATGGAGGTAAACAACAGAAGAACCACACAAAGCCTGCGCTGTCACTGGTTTTCCGGGACACTGCAAGAACAAACAGCCCTAAGGTCAGTATCTCTCCTGATATGAGGCAGACAGCCAGTGAACAAATCCCTCAGGGAAGCAGGTAGTTGAATTGGCACTGGGCAAAGCTGCTGGCACAGTCTCAGAAACTACATTCACATTACCTTTGGGTGATGGGTTTCATTTGGGTGGGCTGCTCTTGGCTGGGAGCAGTGGGGGAGGAGACGAGGCAAGCTTTAAAAGAAGGCTCCAACTTGACATGGGCACCATTTCTTTGCGTCTGGCCTCATTTTAAAATCTGACATCTTCCAACCCTGCCCTCGGAGAGTTCAACCCAGTCCACCTCGACGCCTTAACCACTGCCCTAGGCAAATTGACAGGGCCTGTGTCTGTGTGTCTGTGACGGGGCTCTGCTGGGGGGCAAAGCTGCAGCAGAGAGCGACTGTCCTAAGAGGAAAATCCAGGCTCCGAAGTCTAGCTTGTCACCTCATTGCAGGATGCCTCGTCATGGGAAGGGCGGCCCAAAGGAACCCCGGGAAGGGAGCAATGTTTGAAACCCATCGTGTACCATGTGAGAAAATCCCCTGGCGTTGTTTGCAATAAGCACCAGCCTATCACATATTTCCTGGGAGCGACTGCAGGCTGGGGGCAGGGGTAGCATCACTCAAACTTGTGAGTAGCCTTCTGTGTGGAGGATCCAAGACTCTTCTTCGGAGAACTCACCCTGGGCCTGGGAAAGCTATGGTGAGAAACGTGTGGTAGGGAGGGTGTCAGCAGGCCCCAGGATCTCCCGCATTTTATGTCCTTCCATCAGCTAACGAGAAAGCAAATGGCCCCTGAGCAGGACTGTCAAATCAGGAGTGATGGCAGCCTGGTTCCACTATGAGTACCATGCCTGGCCTCCCTACTAACTCAATGAACATTCATTGAGTACCCACCATGAACAGCCCAGGAGCCCCTCGTGTGGCTCTCCTATAACCATCGAACATCCACCGAGTGCCCACCACATATGGGATGAACAGCTCACGGGCCTCATCTTGTGTGACTCTCAGGAGACTCATGCTACCACAAGTCTTACTTTGACCTAGAGGTCAGGCTGGCTGGGGCTCAGGTGGTGAGGGAAGGCAGGGACAGGTGGGAAGCAGTCCATGGGTGTGGTACTGTCACTCGGGAGCACCCAGACGGCTGTGGGAAGACTGGCTGTGACTACCTCAGGGAACAGAAGCCTTTTCCAAGTTACCGCAGGGCAAAGCAATGGCGCCTGCACGGCCCTCATCCACATCTCTGGGTCTGACAGTCACAAGGCTGCTACTGTTCGCTGGTGAAGTTTCTAGTCACTGACAGTCAGAAAGAGGAGGAAAAGCCCCGGCAGTAGATCGGAAATCACAAGGTCTGAACAGAATGCAAAGCAGAGACGAACCGCACTGCGCAGCCAAGCCCGTGCACAGGGCTCAAAATGGCTACCCAGGAGTAGCTCTGCAGCCTTGCCTCGGCCTTGGGAGCATCACCCTCCAGGTGCCCTGAAGTATGCATGTGTATCTTGGTTATCAGAACAAACATCTGTACTGGGCTTACAGGTCAGTGCTAAGGTCAGCTGTATAAGCCTCCTGGCAGATGTAGCCATGACATCCGGCAAAACGGGAAAAACGGTGGTTTGATATGGCCGAGTCCCCTCTACACGGCCACCCACAGACCCACGTGGTCCGTCTGTCCCTCTTTCTGAGTGGAACTATCTGAGGTTGAGCAGTGACCCAAACAAGTTAAGAGACCAGTTGAATGCTACTATGCTGGGGAGGGGGCCGCCCTCAGCCTGGGGAATGAGGAACCGGGAGGGACAGGTAAAAATGTTTTTGATGATATTCAGATGCCTGATTCTCGTTCTTAGACACTAGATTCAGATTTAAAAGTTTAGAATTCTGGTTCATCAATTTCAGCATCACTTTCACATTCAAGACGTTTACTAAACATAGAGAAAGGCCATACTTCCAAAAAGCAGACAAAATATCAGTGCCCAGGCGTGTAGAACCATCTCTGCTTAACACAGATACTGTGCCACAAGCACCCTGCCTCCTCACCAGTGCCACCGGCTCCAACAAGGAAAGCAGCTGTGCCCCTAGCCCCAGGAACCCGTGATACAAACCGGGGACCCTCAGCAAGGGCAGCCTACAGGCACAAAGGAACCCTTCTTCTCTGGAGTCAGCACTTTTCTCAGAGCTCTCTCCATCTTCTCCACAGAACCAGGACGGGAAGCAAAGCCTGAACGATCCTTACAGAACCCCACGCTGGACCACGTGGGGGTCTCGTGGACCCTCCCACGTGGATTGGCACACGACATCAACGAGTTCATGACACAGAAGCAGGGGCTACTTGCTGCCTCCATTTTCCTGAGAGACAGACGAATGCATGTTTTCCCAGACTTCAAGCCATTGAGAATATTTTTATTTTTAAGGGAAGCCAAAATAACCTTTTGGGGAGTGAAACCAAACAGGAAGGGCATTCTCTCCCATTCCTATGACTAAAAGATAATTACAAAAAAGTATTCGTTAACCTTCCCAGAAAATGCACCTTTAGCTAAAACCTTTAGCTAAAGTTAGGTTTGGAATCTAAGAGGATAGTGATTTAGGTAAGCAGAACCAGAAATACCTAAAGCCCAATGCCATTCTTAAATAACTAACTTCTAAGAAGTACCTTGCATTTGCCACTTTGAACTTTTACGATATAATGATTCTCGGAACAAGAGCAGCGTGTCATAATGGTGGTTGAAACTCAGTACACACACATTTCCGCTGCCGCAACTTTCATTTCCAGGGCTAAGATACACGTCTTCGCCACTCTGGGTTCTCAGTGAGTGGCAAAAGGCATGGTTCTTGATGTTTCTGAGGGTTGCACATACAGACTGGGTTTTTTACATGAAGCACTGCACCAGAAAGGAGCTAAGAACAAAAATGTCACGTGCATTAGAGGTTCGAGCATAGGAAGAGGGAGAACGAGATGTTTTTATCCCACCATCAGTGTCCTGGTGCCATCCAGGGTTGGCTCGGGCCTGTACCCCTAGAACGTTTAGATTTCTTGAGAAGGCACAGCCTCCCACAGCAGTGGTTCTCAATCTGTGAGTCTCGACCCCTTTGGATTGCAGACCATATATTAACATTACTATTCATACGAGTAGGAGAAATACAGGTATGAAGTAGCAAGAACATGATTTTCTGGTTGGTCAAGAACATGATTGTCATGTTGTGTTAAAGGGCCACAGCATTGGGAAGGCGGAGGATCACTGACCTAGACACGGAGCTCTCCTTCACAAGCCCGCCCTCTGGTCTGCCATTATCCTGTGCCCAGTAGTCTGTATGCCCGCAACTACCCACGGCCAGCAGCCCAGCCCTGCCGGCCCGGGGAAGAGGACACTGGTTTCCAGTGCCATGACCACTTCAACTTGGAAAAAGGGCACCCTCAGCATGTGTAAGCACAGTCCACGCTTCTGGTTTTCTCGAAGATGCTTCCAGAAGCAATGAAAATAGCACAGCTCCTCAACTTTCATTAAAAAGTAAGCAGCCGTCCTACCTCCGGGTCCTGCGTCTATCTCAGCCTTCGCTTATTTTTATCTTTTAATCATAATAAGCCACCGCCACGGGGCTTGCTATTTCTAGAAGGAGAGAGCGGGACAGTGGAAGGACTGAGTGGCAACAAGTCACGGTTTTAATAAAACATGACTCTCCACCTGGAGCGGGGCTCACGCTGCCGGGCGCTGCCGCTACGCAGGACTGTCAGCCGTGAAGACGGAATGATTTTCCTACCGTAGGTAGCCTGCTTCCCTATTTAGCCTGAAAACTCCCGAGCACGCAGACAGCCATGTGGAAACTCCAGCAGGGCTGACCACGTGGTGGGAGATTCCACAGGCCTGGCCGTCCAGTTGATGCAGGCCGGAGAATGTTTCCATATCATATGCTCTGCTGTTTGATCTGTGCCAAGCTCCATTCAGCAATTACTCACCAGGATCATTAAACCACCAACAAGTAGGTTTTCCCCTCCCAGGGCTTTCCTTGTGTTGTTAGAAATATAAAAGATATCTCCCCAAATTATGAAATTGCCATTCAACAGAATTTACGGAATTGGAAAAAAAGAAAACAAAAAGTTTAAGTGAAAATAAAACCAGTGGACCCGAAGGAGAGCGACCAGCATGAGGTCCCTCTTTGTCTTTCTTGTATTGTTCTGGCCCGTTTGATGTGGGAGCAGGGTCTTGGGTACAAAGGCCACGTTAGGCCCTCCTTCCCTCATAACACAAAGAAAGAAACAGTGGGATTCATGTGTTGCTGTTTGACATGTGGAAAGTCAAGGGATCACACCAAGATGCAGAAGCCACACGCCAGTAGCCTGGTTTCCACCTGGAGCCTGGCGAGACCCCAGCTGAGTGTTCCCAGCAGCAGGTGGTGTGAGGCACCAGGTGCTGCTCATTCAGCAAACCGGACAGCTCCGAGCTGCCTCCTCCCTCTGCTTAGGGGAGGTGGGACCTGCTTCATTTGACCTTAACCTGGAGCCTCACATTCCCTGAGGTAGTCAGGAAGCCTGCCAGGTGTGACTACCGCATTTTGTGTACAGAAGCAGCCACTTATAAAAAGGTACAGAGAGGGAGAGAGGTCAGGATCTGATGTCTGAACAACCCAGCAGCCTTGGTGTTTGGGGGCAGGGCAGATAAAGTGGGTGTGAGGTGAGGGCATCTGCCTGGTTTGTCATATGCTTGCTGGCAAGGGTATGAGCACCTCTCCCAGAAGGCCCTGGCGCTCTAGGAAGGTGTCCATAGTGGGCTTGTCACGCAAGCACGAGGACTTGAGTTCAAGTCCCTAGAACCCACATAAAAAGCCATGCGCTGGGGTGTGTGCTTGTTACCCCAGAGCTGAGGAAGTGGAGTCAGAGACAGGATGCCTGGGTTCATCGGCCAGCCACTGGCCTACTTAGAAAGTTCTGGGCCAGGGAGAGACTCTGTCTCAAAAATAAAGTGCTGGCTCCTGAGAAATGACACCCATGGCTGACTTCAACACCACACATACACACAGGCATGCATGCGCACGCGCGCGCACACACACACACACACACACACAACCCAGAGAGGAGGATTCAGTGATTGGCCGGGCCCTAAAGCAGCACACACCTACCTCTCAATCTATCTCTTGATGTGACTGATCTTTGTCCCACATGCAGGGCAGGCCATAGGAGCACGATGCCCACAACCTTCTCAGAGCTGGCACCACCTTGAGCACAGGTTCCCTACTCCTCCTGCAGCCCCGCTGGTCACAGTGAGCAGAGCCTGGGGCTGGGGACTAGGTTCCTTTGCACACGTCCTGTGAGCATGGGGACACTCAGAACACCCGTGGGTTATGGCTGATCTATGTCACAGCAGTGTTCACAGAGGAGATGAGGAGAGCTGAGGCCGTATCTGTCCTTCTGTCCCAGCAGGATCCTAAACACCCTACAGCTGCTCCATGCAGACCCAGTGTGCATTCTCCAGGGAAAACACGTTTTCCTCTTCTTCAAAAGAATCCAAATATTGCCCAAATCCCAGGAAGTCATTATGAATTTGTTATATCTCGTCTTTATTCTTATTCTGTGTGTATGAGTGTTTTGCCTGCATGTGTATCTCTGTATGACATGCATGCTGGACCTACAGAAGTCAGATTCCCTGGGACTGGCATCATACACAGTTGTGAGTAGCCATGGCGGTGTTGGGAATCTAGATGAGCAGCTGGCACTCTTGACCACTGAACCGTCTTTCCAGCCCCATGAATTTGTCTCTTAAAACTGAAATCATAATGCTAACGGTGATATTTTGGCTAAGGTTTTGGGATTCTTACTGATTCTTGGGGATGTGGCAGCAGAAAGTATTAGGGAAGAAGGGACACCGTGAGTGGAGATGCAGAGAGAGGGGTTGAGGCTGCATGCTTCCCCAGGGGTCTGAGTCCCATTACATAGGCCGAGCTAAGCAGGAGGTTGCAACCCTCCTGTGCCACAGTTTTAGAGCCTGGCACACATACTGACTAGAGTGGTCCCAAACCCTGGGACCACCTGAGACAGCAACTTGAGCTCACCTGCTCAGCATGGGTCACCTGAGGCCAGCAGCTGGGCCTGATTGCTCTGACTCTGTGGGAGTCGGCATGGCTTGCCCAGACCTTTCTCAGATACTGGAAAGGAAATTCAAATGACACTCATGTAGATCTCCCCGGGGGTGAGAAATATGGCTTTTACAGGACTCTTTTTGACTATGACAACTGTAACTCATGTCTCTTAGGCAAAGGCCCTAGGAAGCCATACAGCCAAGAGGCACAGCAGCTAGGTGGGTTCAGCTCAGCACGTCCACAGTAGGGGCCCTGAGTTCATAGGACACTGGTATGGGGTTGCATTTGGTGGCCATCCGATTCCCCTTTCACAGGGATGGAGAGCATTATCCTATTCCTTGAGGTGCCAGGATATAGGCATGCACCACTAAACTGTCTATTTGTTTTTATAAAGAAACTGGAGATAGAGTCTCATTATTCTTACTATGTAGCACAGAATAGACTGGAACCAGCTATGTAGACCAGGCTAGCCTTGAACTTACAGAGACCTGTCTGCCTCTACCTTCCAACTACTGGGATTAAGGTTGTGCACCACTACCTCCAGCTTGTGAGTCCAGCATCTTGCCATTTATCTTGCCTCCCAGGGCCTTAGGTTCGATCTCAGCCAGGTCCAGATGGCTGTGGTGGTACCCTGGCTTTGCCTTCTTGTTCTCACACTCATTGTGACTGGCATTAGCCTTTGATCTCTCAGCCAGTGATGTCTACATCCACTTAATGCTAAGCTGTGGCTGGTCGGCCTCCAGATGCAGACGTTCCTGCCAGAGAGAACTTGCCATACCAACAGGCCTGTGAGCTCCAGGCTCCCTGTCTTTCTTTCCCACCACTGGGTGTATTGGAAGATGGCTCCTCTTCTCTGGTGTGGCGACTCTCACTGCCTTCGCCTGTGACTCTCCTTCACCCTGACTCAGTGGGTCTTGCTGACCCCCTGGCAGGCTCTAGGGGGTGTCACCAAGCCAGCTCCTCTCCCTGAGATCAGTTAGGATACAATGCTTTGCCAGGGGATTTCTCTTACATCAACTTCTACCAAAGTTGTTCTCTCCTGGGCCACAGTCAGGCACACTGGCCTACTCTGAAGGCTTACCCTCTATCTCCTGAGTGCAGGACACTTCTCTCCCTGTAGAGTTTCCACTGGTAATCTTCTACCCAGGACGTGCATGTCCACACTCCATCTTTCTGACCATCTACAAAAGACTTCTTAATTCACCCCTGTATTCTCCTGTGATAGGACAGACACCTCAGGGATCCCTCCTCACCTGAACGAAGCCACTTTGAAGGCAAGCCTGCCCTGCTATCCACCGCCGACAAAGTCACCAGTCACAGACCCTGTTTCACTATTCTGGGATCTAGACAGAAAACAGATCCCTAGCGTAGAAATCGAGGAGTGGAAAGAGAGAGTCAGAAGCATGCAGGCCAATGAGGCCCTGCGATCTTGAACACATATTGACCCTGGAGTGAAAAAAAAAGATCCCAAGATTGAATTTTTGTATTGATTATCCAATTATTAATCTTTATGGAGGTTATTCCGACACTACACATAATGAGCAATTCATCAAAGTATATTAGGTGCCATGGAAGTTGTGTTCAGTATAAAGGGCCATTAAGTTCTTTGTAATTGCACATTACTGGAGCTTTCCTCAGACCTAAATCAAATCAACAGGACTGGTGTGCACCTGCTCTAATGGACTTTGTGTGCTAACACACGCCACTAGCGTGAGACCCAACACCAGGCCTCACTGCAGGACCCTGGCTCCCAAAGACCATGGTCTCTAGGAAGGCCTCCAGCCCCAACAAGGGTTTCAGGGACCCGGGTGGGAGTGTCTAACTCCTTAGCAGCTGGCTGGAAGAGAGCTAGTCCTCAGAGCTCCGCCCTCATCACAAGCCCTCGCCCCCATGCCAGCAGAGAGCTGGGGTGGGAACAGCTGGGGAGCCGCCTGCTCATCCAGCGTGGTAGTTTTGTTGCAATCTCAGCTCCTTCACGTCCAAAGCAGGAGCCCGGATCTAATCCTGACTCATGGGGACAGTGAGCACAATCCTTCCTGTCACCCACTGATCAGACTTTGGGTGCTGAACTTCTCCTTATCACATCCAGCCAGCTTCCTGAGGGGTCAGAGATCTGATAGCTCCACAGACCTACAACGGTGATGGCAAAGAGGCTTGGGAATATTATGTATGTACACACACACACGAACATGTGAACACACACACATCTGGAGGCCAGAGGACAATCTCAGTGATCATTCCTGAATGCCACCAACTTATTTTGAGACAGGGTCTCGTATTGGCTGGGAACTTGCCAAGCAAACTAGGCTGGCCGGTCAGCGAACTCCTAGTATCTGCCTGTCTGTCTTCCTAGTGCTGGAATTACAGGCTCTCTGTGAGCCTCTGCAACGTGGGCACTGGGGAATGAACTCGGATCCTCCTGGTAAGTGCTCAAAGGACTGATCTAGCTCCCAAGACTGGATTTTGATTTTGTGATTGGTTTGTAATAAACTGCACCTGTTTGTGGGACACTCTGTGGTGCAATGCAGGCAACGGCGCTGGCATGAAGTAACGTCAGGGTTGTAGCAGATCATACTGCTTGCTTGCTTCCCTGACGCTGGGAATCAGGGATGGAGAAAGGCTTCACAGTCCCTCTGAGCTGCACCGCTGTGCAATTGCCACTCTGGGGGCTACGTAAGGTCCGCACTGGTGGAATTCCTCCTGAAGGGCTACTGACAGAGTTCTGTAAGTTTAGCATTAATTCCTCCTCTGCTCCCTTAAATTTGATATCCGAGGAACCTCAAGCGCATCTGCAGAATAAAGAGCAACACGCAGATGGTGAATGGTTAGTTCCTGGGATGCCAGGACTCAGTGTGAGGCCCAGAGGCATCCTGAGAGGCTTTGAGAATCCTCCACCCTGTGGAACATAGGCGCTTCCACACGCCACTCACTGTGTGTGCTCTGGCTTCCCTGACTGAGAGGCTAATGAGAAGACAAGGACCCAGGGTGAAGATATAGGGGAGGGGGCGGAGACCCTAGTGGAGAGGCAAGGGAGACAGGGGAGACAGGGGAGACAGGGGTGAACCCCAAGGTAAAGGACACAGACAGACTCCAGGACAGGAGTCAGGGCCTGTGAGGCACATTATGGGGGCCTCCCTGCTCAGGTTCCCTTCCCACATTTTCACAAGCAGCAGACTTTGCCAAGTCAAGATTTGCTCATTTTCAGGAGCACCGCTGGATTCTCTGTTAGAAATCTCTGAGCGGATCAAGCTCTGTCCACCAGCTGCTTAAAGAGAAACCCATGTCTGCACAGATCCTACAGGGAGCAGAGCATGGGCAAGGCCAGAGCCTTCTCCCAGCTTCCAGATAGGCACACAGGGCAATCACTGGGCTGGGAGCCCACCTGAGACCCAGGGCTAGCTCCTCATCTGACTGGTCAGGTCTCAGTTTGCCCACCCAACTCCTAGATTTGAGAGAGGTGGCAACCCGGGCCCACAATGGCAGCAGTGAGCAGAGCTGACCCGAAAGGTGCCTCATGAACACGGGCACATTAGGAACCGAAGGTCATGAACCTGTTTCCAGCTTGGCCTTGAAAGCAGAGAAACAGGAAGCAGAAGGAGGGGACAGGAAGTGGCTTGCTGGGGAGGGGACCACAAGGGTCTCATGGAGAGGCCTGGCTTGGAACTCAGGTAAGAGCCCCCTCCCCCCAGTCACACCTCCCAAAGGATGTTCTTCAAATCAACGAATCGCCTGCCCTGCATCTACATGCTGTGGTGTAGTGTTTTACTTCTGGATGGCCACAACAGGAAACAGCGTGAAGGATGGAAAACTGGCCCTCAGTCCTGAGGAGAGCTATTTCCATTCAGCCAGAGAAACTTTTTTTCAAAAAGAAAAAAAATTCGAACACCACAGTTAATATGCTGACGAAAGAAATGGTCTAAGTGAGAGAGGAAGAAAGCGGCAGACATAGGAAATGAGGCAGGGAAAGAAAAGGTGAGGATTAGAGACAAGGAACTAGAGACAAAAGAGACAGCAACAGAAAGACAACAGAGATATAAGGAGAGATAAGGGAAAACAGGGAAGAAAGGAAGAGAAACAAAGAGAGGGAGACAGAGAGGAAGAGACAGAGACAGACACACACAGAGACAGAGACACACAGAGAGACAGAGACAGACACACAGAGAACACAGAGATAGAGAAAGACACAGAGACAGAGACACACAGAGAGAGATAAAGGGAGAGACAGAGACAGACACACAGAGACAGAGAAAGACATACAGAGACACACAGAGAGACAGAGACAGAGAAAGACACAGAGACACACAGAGAGAGATAAAGGGAGAGACAGAGAGGAAGAGAGAGACAGACACACAAAGACAGAGAGAGACAGAGATACACAGAGACAGAGACACAGAAACACAGAGAGAGACAGAGACACACAGAGAGAGACAGAGTCAGAGAGACAAAGACAGAGAGAGACAGACACACAGAGAGACAGAGAGAGACACGAGAGGCTATTGTACCCATTCATCAGGGTTTGGACAGGAAGGGCAGCAGTCTGCCTCTAGCTTCTGTTAATCCAGCATGACCACTTAGTTAGCATACAGGATTGGACAGACATTTGATCTCCTTTCTTCAGTAAAAACACCAAAGACTCGCGTGTCACTGCTCCCTCCTAGTCTTCCTGCCACCCCCACCCTGTCCCCGCACCCCTGACTCCAGACACTGTGGATCAGGCCAGAGCAAATATCCAGGTGCCTGAGACTGGCTTTCTCCCCAGACCTCACCAGCGCCTGCCACCTCACCCAGCCCCATTCCTTCACCTTTTTTTTTCCCCTCTCCAGCCATCTGCCAAGAGGAAATAACTTCCCCACACTGGAGTCTAGGAAACCCAGGAAACAATCAGAAATCCACAAAAATAATTGAAGTTCACTTTTACTGAGCCATTCAGCTTCATTCTGATTTTTATTACAATGTCAACAAGAGTTTAATTTGTTTTAAAGTTTAGGTTCTTAAACTGGAGTGATATACGGTAGTTTGCAGCTCGTTGGCAATAGCTACTGTGGAAAAAAAGGAAAGGGCACACGCAGGCGATTCTAAGTTTGATGCTGTGGAAGTGGGGCGCTTGGCCAAGGGCAGCGAACGGCATGCAGAGCTGACATGAAACAGAGTTCCCCAAGTCTGTGCCCACCACACACACACACACTCACGCACACACACACACATGAGTATGCACGCACACACACTCACGCATGCACACACACTCACACGCACGCACACATGCACACACACACTCATACACTCATGCACGCATACACACACTCACACACGCACACACATGAGCATACACACTCACATGCATGCATGCGCGCACACACATACACTCACAGACACACTCACACACGCACACACACATTCACACACACACACACCCCTCTCTCCCCAACCTCCATTTTTCTGAAGGCACGGCCCAGTGAATACTGCGCCAAGTCAGCCTGTCATCAAGAAGGCTGCTGTGTCTGGGAAGAGGGCTCCTCCCAGCTTAAACGCTGCAGTGATCTGCTGCAAAGAGCCTGCTACCGAGCTTCTGCCATGGATTTTCCAGTCCTTTCTGGGTGAACTTCCAGCCTGGTCAAGTCATTTGTGGACACGTGCAAGACTGAACTGTAGACCCTTCCACTTTATAGACAGAAAGAGGGAAGGGAGGAGGGTTGCAACAAACCAGTGGTTGAAAAGCAAGAGCCCTGGTCAAGGGAGGGTGGTACAACAGACCTGGGCCACCCTAAGCCTTCCAATGTCACTTGTGAATGTCACCTAGGCTCTTTGAAGCATAGCCCCGATAACCCACACAACTATCGAGTGACCCACCAGGCTGGGACCCAGTCTCACGTCCCCGCATCAGCCTGCTCTGAGGGGACCCAGAGCCTGGTCCTCTGTGTTTTCCAGACCTCAACCTCCTGCCATATCAGAAGCAGCAGCTGGAAGCCCTGATAGGGCTAGGCTGGATCTGAGAAGACCTCACAGTGTGGGAACAGGGCTGATAACACTATCCCTCCCAGGGAGCAACCGGGACAGCCCCCTGTACTGTCTGTGGCATGGGAACAAAGTCTCTTGGCGGACAGATAACCTCTTGTGGGCCTGGATGCCTGGCCTATTGTCCTGTGTATCGGGCTTGTCAGACCTAGGGGCTGGTGAGGCAGACACCCCTACGTGTCAGACCTAGGGGCTGGGGAGGCAGACACCCCTACGTGTCAGACCTAGGGGCTGGGGAGGCAGACACCCCTACGTGTCAGTGGCCACTCCATAATCTAGGAGGGAGGAAGAACCCAGTCTCACAACTAAAACTGAACACAGTCAAGGAATTTTCAAAATTCCACGCAGCCAACCAAAGTGATATCAGAGACACCAGGTATGCCAGAAAGCTCAGTCAGCCTACGCCAGGGGGCCTAGACCGAGGAGTCCACCCTCTGCCTATCTTCCCAAAGCGATCTGTAAATCAGTGATGAGAGCCCACAGCTTATTTCCTATGAGGATGTCTGCCATCAAAGTTGGTTCACATTCTATTTCTTCGAACACTCCTTGGAGAATGGTGCCTAGAGACCGCATGAACGCCGTTGCTCCTCTGGCCTCGAGGCGTTTGAAAGGCTGCACTTGAGTTTGAACTCTCATGGGGAAGAGAGATGGGCACCTCAGACAGTCGCTCCTCTCCACCCACCGGGTCCCATCTCTTCACATGAGACCCCACAGAGAACAGTCTAGGAAGAAGGTCAGAGAAAGACCCAGACGACGATACTCGGCCGTCCAATTCTGAGCAGTACCGCAAGCAACGTGTTCAATGCCACATATACAAGACCACAGTGAAGTTCTCTAGGTCACACGGAGAATTCACTTTTGTCAAGTCAGACAAGCGCTGTACTCCATAACCTTGGTCCCATTAAGTTCATGAAAGCCTATTTTACATACAGTGTACTATTTTTGCTTCAAAGGTACCATCCAATGACATTTTAGTAAGTTAACAAGTTTATTAATTTCTTTCTTTTAAACAGGGTCTTGTTGCAGGAAAGGCTGATCTTGAACTCATAACAATTCCTTGCCTTAGTCTAGACTGCAGGCGCAAGCCACATCCAGCTTAAAGTTATGTGATCCTAATGAGTGTTTCAGAACTTCCCTGGAAATGTCCTTGTGTGTATTTATGGTGGATCTCTGCCCCGTCCGTCTAAAGACAGTTGATATAAATGGACCCTGGAGGATTGGCCCATTTGCCTATCATTCTTTATTCAGCTTCAGGCTTTCAAATCCATCTGAGCCCAACAAGACCCAGGGTTTGTTTCTCGAATCTACGGGAGAATCACATTTCTGACTATTTGCCAATTGCTGGATGTCGCAGGTGTTTCAAGGGTTTGCCTCTTCTAAAGAATCCAAGGAATATTTGTGTCACTTAGGAGCAAACAGATGGGTCACATGGTAGACTTACTTTAGCTTTTAAGAAATTGTCCAAGTCTCTAATCTACCTTACTCCTGCCAGGAGTCCGACACCTCCCCAACGTCCTTTACAAAATTTGCTATTTCAGTCACACTAATGAAATCTTGTTGTGATTTTCAACTTTCAATTAGATTTTCAACCTAATGACGGATGATGGGTAATCATGTGTGAGTCCACGGCATGTGGAGATGGTCTGGAAGATGGTAGCTTCATCATTGTGGGGACACTACAGGATGCACCCATACAGACTACAGGGGCCACGGCGTCCATTCACAAGTGAGATAACCGTGTGGACCACTTTTCATATGTGGCCCAATACTGACAAAAATATCATCTTACATGTGCCCATGACTGCATAGTTCTGTGGAAATGCCTTTCTGATCTCTGGCAGTTTGGGCTGAACTGCAAGCATCCTTTGTAAACTCGGGATGGTGTCTTTGATCAGGTCGCTGTGTGGTACTGGACAACCATGGCTCGTCTTTTCTTTCTCAATGGTATCTTTTGAGGCACAACAATGCTGAATTTTGATCAAGTTCAATTTGCCAGGTTTTCACTTTCTGGTCTGTGTTTTTAATGTCATAGTTAAGAAACCTTTGCCTGGCCCAATGATCGTCTGTTTCTCACATTATTAAAAAGTATTAAGTCTACATTCGAGCGAGGTGCGTGCGTGCGTGCGTGGTGTGTGTGTGTTGACATGTGTTGTTGTGTTTGCTTGGTTGTTTGCTTGCATTTGGACACGCAGCTGATGCAGTAGCATTTGTTGCAAGGGCTAGTCTTTATTCTCATCAAATGGTCTGATATCCTTGTCAAAAACCAGTTTACCATAAATCTAAAGATATATTTTTTTGGATCCCATTCCACTGGTGTATATGTCTTACGCCTGAGTCACACTGTCTTAAAAATTATAGTAATTTTTTGTGTATGGGGTTTATTTTTGCATGAGAGTGTATGTTTGGTATCGCGTGTAAGTGTATGTGCCTATGAACACGCATGGAGGCCAGAGGAAGTGTCCTACTCTGTGACTCTGCCTGAGTCTCTCGTTGAACTTGGAGGTAGGCTGGTGGTCAACAAGCTCCAGCGAGCTTCCACTGTGCACCCTTTACTCCTAATGCCAGGGTTATAGACACAGGCGTGACCTTGTCTATATATATGTGGGTGTGGGGGGGATTTGAACTCAGGTCTTCATGCTGTACAACAGGCACTGCTAACATTAACTGAGCCGTCTTCCCGACCTCTTGTAGCAGGCTTTGAGATCTACAGGTGCGAGGTTTCTAACTTTGTTCTCTGGTTTCAAAATTGTTTGGGCTATTCTGACCCTTGGAAATTCTCTCTTTACTTTCAGGCTTTGTCGGTCCCTAGGGGCAATCCTGCTGTGGTCTGGTAGGGGTCGTGTAGATTCTACAGACCAGCTTGGAGAAGGATATCACGTGGTCACGAACTATCTCTTGATGGACACAGAGTGTCTATTCAGAGCCCACGTCCCCCTCAGCAGGGCTGGGGAGTCAACATATTCATGAGCGTCTTATTCCTCTTAACAATATTATAAGTAGGACTCTATTGGTTTTGTTTAAAATTATTTACTATATGAAGATGTAGAAATATTCTGTAATCCAATTTCATATCTGATTATGAATAAGTTTAAATACAGGGTTTGTTTTCTTCTGAAGGGGCAGACTTTTTAGGATTTTCAACATATGGGGTCATATATCTACACAGGAAGACATTTTACCTATTTTTCCCTAATCTTTTCTTTTTCTCGTCTGATTGCACAGGCCTGTTCGGATCAGTGCTGAATAGCAAGTGAAGGTGGATGCCTCATCTCGTTCTTTGTCTTAGGGGAATGGTGTTTCACCTTTGTCAGCGAGCATGATGTCCACTGTGGGCTAGAGATCTCCATCAGGTGAGGGCCTGGATTGTATGGGAGGGAATTTTCCATCTATTGAGAGGATCGGGCAATGTTTGTCTTTTATTTTACTCTGGTGGTATTTTGCTTTTCAGGTATGAAACCAGCATTACGTTACTGGGAAGAATTTCACCTAGTGATGGTACGCTATCATTTATTTAGGTGTTGCCGACCAGGCCCGGTTTGGTATAGGCTTTTGCCTATGTAGTCACATCCTGTATTTGTCTCTGGTTCTTTTGTGATGTTTTCCTCTGGCTTTCATTTGCCATTCTAATCAAGAATCAGCAGGGCAGTGCTCCCTCTGTGTTTTCTGGAAGCTTGTGGAAGCACTGACATTACTGTGCTGCTTGCAATGTTTGATACAATTCACCAATGAAGCTGTCCGGGCCTGAACTGTTCTTTAGGGTCATATTTTAAAATTATTAATTCACTTTCTCTGCTTGCTATAGATCTATTCATATCCTTCTGTTTCTTTTTGAGCCAGGTTAGGTAATTTGTGTCTAAGGATTTTTCCATTTTATCCAGGTTGTCAAATTTGTTGGTACCATGTTATTTATAGTACTTCTTTATAATCCTTTTAGTAACTACAGAGCCAGGAGGAATTTCACCCTTTATTTCTAACTTTTTTAAAAAATCAAACTGAAGATTTATCAATGTCTGTGTTTTCAAGAGTGGCTTCTCAAAATCAGCTCACACGCTTTGCTTTGCACTCTAGGCAGAACTCCATTCTGGAATCTCCCGCATGCACGCTCCTCTAGAAGGCTCTCCATGCACCTCTTGGGTCATGCTTGCTTTCTTTCCTGGCTCATTTTATGTGCAATAATTTTGTTCTACTGCAACACATGGCAATTTTGGTGATCTACATCTTCCTTCAGTTCTAGAACTTTTTGCTTTATTTCCTATGGGGCACTACTGCACTACCAATTTAGAATTGCAATCACAAAATTAACGTTAATTAACGTTACCATCCCTGTATTTTTAACAGCGACACTCGTTTTGTCTTGAAGTTTATTTTATCTGGTATTAGTTACTTTGACTGTGGTTTAATTGATCCTCCAAAAGTGAATCGAGGTTTGTTTTCCAGGTGGTGGTACTGAGAGGTGATACCATCAGGAGACGGATCCAGTATGTGATGGGCTGTGGAGTCCCAGTTTCTCTCTGATTTATTCTATGCCCGATGAGGTGTTCCCATCCTCATACATTTCTGTCATGATGGGATGCCGCTGAGATCAGCTCCTCCCAAAGTAGCCTGCTCTAGCACTATGTGCCCCTGCCCTTTCGAATGATGATTAAATAAGTCTTCTATAGACAAGCCTGGGCCAGGCCTTCATCAGCCACAAAAGCTGGTTGAACCTCACCTTAGTGCAACTTCCCTTCTCCAGGGCTGTTTGGTAAGTTATCCCTTTTTCACCATTAACTTTCAGCCTGCTGCTATGCTCAAATTGAAAGTACGTCTTATATGTAACACACAGATGGATCCTAATTCAGTTCCTAATTCAGTCTGGCAATCTCTGTCTTTTTATTGATGTACTCAGTACATTTACATTGAATGCAGTGCTGCCGTAGACAGGTTTAGGCATGACACTTTTCCATTTGCCATTTCAGGTTATTCTAATTTAGTTTTTAGTTATATATGAACACTTTGACATGCTTCAGCTCTTTCCTACCCATTTCTTTGTGAACTACTGTCATAGAAATGATGTATTTTTAAGACTGTTAAGTCTACAAGTAATTTTATAACCATTGTTTTCTACAGTTTTAGGTCAGAAGAAAGAAATGAAAATCTGTCAATATTAACGTTTGCTAGATATTATAGTCGGTTTTAATGTTAACTTGCCACTAATTAGAATCATCTGAGTAGGGAGCCCCACCTGAAGAGTGTTGTGATTGCTTTGATTGACGTGGGAAGACCCACCTCTATTGCTGGCAGCACCTTCTGCTAGCAGCCCCAGATAGAAAAGGTTTGGCAGAAGGAAGGTAACTTTTGTTTATTTGACCTCCCTTCTCACCTCCTTTGAGTTAATGTGCCCTGCTGTTGATGGGGTCAGATTTACAAGATTTCACAGCACTCTAGGGACCAGTGGCTTCCCAGAAATCTTTCAGGCTCCTAGAACCAGATTTTGGACTGCTGAACCAAGCAGTCTTGTGGACTGAACAAGTACTGGTGGCTCTGCCTCCCAGTGAGAGGCAGACACGGTGGGGCGACTCTGATGCTGAGCCACCCAGCCTCGAGGACACACACACACACACACACACACACACACACACACACCCCATCCTATTAGTTCAGTTCCTCTAGAGCATCCTGACTGACACACAAGTACTTTTTACTTCCTTGCATGAATCTGCTGTCAGTCTGTATGGCTGTTTTTAGTATTTCTGTAGGTCAGAGCCCCCGGCAACGCATTCTGTGTATCCTGATTTATTTGAAAAAAAAAAAAAACCAACAACAACAACAAAAAACCCAACAGCCTTATTTCTCCTTCACTTTTGAAGGCTAGTCTTGTCAGAAGTCTTCCTGGTTGGCTGTTCCTCTCAGGGGTTTGAATTCACAGGCCCCTTGTATCTGCATCTACAACACCCAGGATCTGTTCCCTACATGGTCCACTTGAAAGGTTTGTCCTGCACCTTTCAGGATTGCCTCCTGTGACTCTGGACATTGGTCATGCTGTATCTAAGTGTGAATCTCTCTTAATTGATCTGACTTGGAGTTCACAAACCTCTCCAGAGGTCTAGAATCGTTCACACCAAGTTTAGGATGCTTCCCTCCACTTCCTGCTCAAATCCTTCCCTACCCTCCTGCTCCAGTGTTCATCTCCCGCCCAGCATGCTCTTGTCTGCACACCTGTGCCATCCCCAAGTCTCTAAGACCCTGCTTACTTTTAAAAAAATAGTTTTTATATTTATTCATTTATTTTGTGTATGCAGAGATTGGGAGGGGGTGCAAGTTCCCACAGTGTGCATATGTGGAGGTCAGAGGACAACTTGCAAGATTCGGTTCTGTCCTTCCACCGTGTGGAATGGAATGGAGCCTGGGACATCAGGCTTGGCAGCAGGCAGCTTTCTCACGGCATCGTGGGCTCTGCTCAGTCTCATCCACTCCTTTTGCTTTCTGTTCCTCAGACTGGATAAAGGTTAGATCTTTCCCTAAGCTTGCCGATTCTTCTCTTCCACCTGAAATCTGTTGGTTCAACACTTTGAGGAAATGTTTAAGTGTTGACCTTTTCAAATCCAAGAATCCAAGAATTTCGACTTGGGTCTTTATAAAGCTTAGTCTGTGTCCCTGCTGATATTCTCTATTTGGCGAGATGTGGTTATCATACTTCAGTGTAACTATTTAAGTGTTGTTTCCTTTAGTCCTTTGAATTTAATATTTAAATAACCAATTTAAAAAGTCTTTGTTACTTAGTTTGAGATTCGAGGCCTCACAGGGACATTTTCCACTGGTGTAGTTTTTCCTCTTTATGAGACACATTTTCTGTTAATTTGCATATCTCCTATTTTTTTTGCCCTAGGAGTGGACACTATAGGCAATATCTAACAGCAGCTGTGGGTAAAGGCTTTCAGCCCTCAGGAACTGTTACTGTGGGGCATGGGCCTCTTGTTCATTTGGCTGCTGACTGTCCTGGACTAATTCTTTAGATTCTGTATTCCTTGCAGGGCAGTGATGCAAAACTTTCAGTTCCCTTTCTAGAAATTCTTATTTCCTTGGCAGGTCTCTTTCCCAGGGCTCGGACTTAGGTCTGCCGAGCTGCTGGTCTGTGGATGGTTAGTCGGTCAGGAGGTTTTTCTAAGTCCTGAGCTTTCACCAGGAAATGTTCCATGCTCAGCTGCACCTTGAACTGCAGGATGCGGGCCAGCTTGACTTCTCTTCTGCTTGTGTGGTCTTGAGCAGCAGAGGCGAGGACCTGGCCTCTTTTCCTGAGCATACACATCCACTTGCGCATGTGCGGCTCTCCAGGCTGCTGAGAAAGGTCCCAGGGTTTCATCTGACCCTGGGCTGGCTACTTTGACTAGACTCCTGCTTGCCCAGTGACACCACAGTGTTGAGTGGCTTCAGTGTCAGTGGAGCCAGTGGCAGGTGCTTTCCAACCTGAGATTGGGACTTGTCCAGTAAGCTTAGGGACTAACCTGAGCTCAGACAGAACATTGGGTTTTGGGGAGTCCAGTTCCTCGTGCCATGGGAAAAAGATGGGGACGGGTGACGCCAAGATAAGACAGGTTTCTCGAGTACAGGCTTTTCAACTTGCCGCCTTCCCCTCTTAATTTCTAGATTCCAAACATGGAGAGTTGGTAGATTTGTGAGAGTTAGTAGATTATATCACAGTTCCTTGGGGATGGTTGACACATTGAGATCCTCTGTCCTTGTTCTGGAACATCTACCCCTGTTCCATCTTCCACCTTTGCCAGGCTAGCAGAGTACTTCAGAGTACCAGAAGAAATTCTGTGGTGAAGAAACCAATACAGAGCAAGCTCCTCGGTGGCTCTAGGGCCAGCTCATGCCAGAGAGGAGAGTGTTTGCTTGCAAGTCTCAGTGTGTGTGTGTGTGGGGGGGGGCGTATTCCATGGTAGAGCTAAGCCTTAGAAAAACAGTATGCAGTATGCTGGAGTTCCAGATCTGAGAAGTTACACATACCACTGCCGTGCTCACACATTGCTGCCCCTGGGTCTCTTGTGTGTCAGCATCATGTGTTGGCCTGGGCCGAGGGCGATGGTTTTAGCATCGGTGGGAGGGCAGTCACTACGATTCCAGCTACCAGTGTTCTTCTCCACCCGGGGAAAATAAACGTTCAGCTCCCCTGGGTACCCTGAGGATCCTCTCGATCCCCTGGATCACAGAAGCAAGAACACACTCTCACATCCAGAAGATTCTTCAAACAAGTGCGGTGGCTCCGGGAGCGGGACTGCATAGAGTAAGGGACCCTGCCAGCTTTCAGGAACAACTGGGGCAGAGATCTCAGAGGGCACCACACTCCTGATGGCCACCAACCGCTGGACCTGTGGAATGTGGTGGACGTACTTCTAAATACCACCCATACTTGGTGGTTTTGTGCTCTGGAGCCAACAGAGCGGTCCATTGTTCCCTGCCTCACAGATCTGCAGAATCAACAGAACGTGGGAGAGAGACGCGACCCGGATGGCAGAGCGCTGCTGTATAAGCCAACAGAGGTGGAGAAATGCCCTTAGGATGCTCTGGGAGGATTTTAACCCGTCTAGAGGAGAAAGGGGCATTTCCATATGAGAAGACTGCCTGCACACTCACAGAACACACACGAACACACGGCTGCTGTTTAGTGTTTGCCTATGAGAAACAGAAGTGCCACAAACACGCCCACACAGCCACCTCAAAGTTACGTCTGAGCATCCTCCTGGCCTTGAGTTTCTGAAAGATCTTTGACACTAACTAGCATACTCTCGAGGCCCACGGAGCCTTTCTAGCTCTTGCCTTTAGCTTTTTTTCCCCTACCCTATAGTCTTACTTCAAATTACAATGCCACAAACTCTTCATTTAAAGAAGAAAGCTTGGTAGACTGTTAATAAAGGCTGATAGTGATATATTCGAATTTCCCGCCTGGTAAGTAGTCTATATGGGACTGTAGGGACACCACAGTTAAAATCCAGGGTAACCCCAAGTTCTTTCCATGTAGGATATACCATCTAAGCTATGTCACTGGAGGCAGGGCTGAGGCAGAAGACCTCCGCTCCAGCCCCTCATGCAGCACCTGTGCGGGGTGACGGCCCTCCCGCCCTCCTGCCGTGTCGAAAGCAGAGATTCACATGGTGACACTGGAAGTCAGAGGCAGCCAGCCTGCAGCAGCAGCACCAGGACTGACCGGGGGTGGCCAAACACACCCCTTTTAGAAGCCGAGGATCCTCTCCACTTGTTGGACCTGCCTGCCTGGAAGGGACAGAGAGCTCCCAGACGGCAGAAGGTCTGCGCCCAAGCTCTGCCTCTCTCTGACTCAGAGCACACACTAACCCCTCGTCCTTCCCAGCAAGTCTCCTAGTCGCGGCCGCCTGACACTCAGTGCTGCTCTACAGGCGCGCGTCTAGATACAAACTGAAAGATTTAAGCCAAAGTCTGCTTTCCTGACGCCCTGTGGTGTACACGAAGGCTTGGAAAACAGCCTTTTGTGGTTCGCTCGCCCTGCAGGGAGCAGTTAGAAACTCCACCACGCAGCAGCTACAGGCCTGGGCCTGGTGAACTCATGAATGTTGGGAGATCCCTCCCTTGGGGACTCCAGCGAGCTACTTAAGCAGCCCGCTGGTCGACACTGCCTACGGCAGTCGCCGACTCTGGTGGTGTGCGGTATAACTTCTGTGCCTCCCAGTTCACGGGCAGGCACCCCAGGGCATGGAGCATTGGCTTGACGAGATGGATGCATGGCTGAATTCTTTCTCCTATCTGTCATGGGGTGGCCTGTGTCCGCCGTATTCATGACTTGGTGTGTTTGATCGCTGTATACAGGCTCCTGCCATCATTGCTAGCAACGGGGAAGGCTTGGGTCTGGGCGGGCTGCCAGCTTAGTCAAACTTTCCATGAGGAAAGCTTTTTGTTCTCTTCCAGAGCAGCTTAAGCTCAGGAAAGAAGGGGAGGGCGAAGAAACTCAGCCAGCCGACAGACCCGGCTGGGCTGTCTGGTCTACCTGCTTGTTGTTTTAATGACATCTAGACTTCTGGACACCCAGCAGCCACCGACAGGGCTGAAAGGCTTGATTGTGGCCGAGGCCGCAGGGTGGTCACCAGAAGTGTGTGTATGGGGTGGGCGGTACAGCAACAGACCAAGAGGCTAAGGCCTCTAGGCTGCTTCAGTCAAAGAACCTGAAGCAGGCTGGCTGCATGGCACCAGTGCAGTTCTGTGCCAGGGTCTCATCTGCACAGATGTGGGAACAAACCCTATATGCATCGTGGTATTTTAGGAGTTTCCAGATGTACTTGAAGCAGGAGCTTTGTGTGCAAGGGGGGCGTTCACACACACGCGACCGAGAGAACTCATTCCAACAGGAACATCGTCACACGGCTCAGTCCCGTGACAGGCAGTGTAAGCAAACGCTACAGACACAGTCAATGTGCGGCTTCGGTGGGACCGTCTAAAGGTCTGCATTTCAAATCACGTGAGAGCCACAGTGCTGACACCTTCCAAAACCTAACCATTCCAGTTCAAATGAAAAGCCCAAGTCTTATTCAGAGTGTCAGGACAAAGAAATTACCACCGAGGCTTATGAACAGGCCAAATACATTTTCAGCAAAACTTCAGAGTGGAAATGAAAAAGACCCCTGGAAAAGGTGGGATTGGTTTTCTATCCATAATTTAATTTACTCCTTAGGTAAGGAGACATTTGGGAAGTGTGCCGCCCTGAAAATTCTCCTGTGTGGCTCTGCAGACCCAATGACGTGGGGCACACCAAGTGCTGTTGGCGTAGGCACTAACTTCCCAGCATCCTCATGATGCCAGTACCGAGAATTTGTGCGTATGGAGTGCTGCTGGCTCTCAATGACCAGAGTTCATATTTTAGTACTGCCTTTTCCATGTTCTCGGAAGGCAAAATCAAAATGCCAAAAACCACGTGAGAACCAGCATGTGAGCAAGATCCCCTCCCTACCTCCTCCCTCTCAGGCGGGGCAGCCATAGCACAGCTTGGCATGAACCCCTGAAGCCCACAGACATATTAAAGGAGGTTCTTAAGTGCTGAAGGGCTGTCTGTAAGTCAGTCAACCTTCCTAGACTGTTCACTGTTCATACTATGCAGCTCAGGAACCTCCAGGTCACCAGTTCGTCCCTGTGCTCCTCCCAATAGTGACTCTGTACTGGGAGACCCAACAGCACTCTGGAGAGAGGTGAGTGTCTTCTGCTAGCTGAAGAGAGAGATTCCAGGAGAGGGCAGGAGCCTGGAGCCTGACCTTCTCACATGTCCCAGGGGTCCAAGCTAATGGCCGGGAGGTGATTACACCCTGAGCCTTCCTTTCTTTCCGCGTGTACCTCTCCCTGTTGGGTAAATTGGTGACTGACTGCCTTTAAATAGGGGGTTTGGGAAAAATGGAATCTGGCTTTCCGAATTAGATTCTGTGGTGGTTTCTGCTCTCTCTTTGTTCCTTCCCTGGGGAATTTAAACTAAGACCCCCCTGGCAAAGACACAGTACCCAGGACAGGTACCCATGCCCAATTCTCGGCTCCTCTTCTCCACCTTCATTTCCTGTAGAGGTTTCCTGTTTTCTAAATCAGCACCTCTTTTTTTGCACCCCAACATGTGAGACTCTTGAAATGTTCTCTCGGGGACACAGTAAAATTTAACAAAATACGTCCCATGTCATGTGTGGGCAGCCCTAGTCCCGAGTTGGGCTGTGTCGCTTCCTGGACACAGCGTCCTCCCCTCCCTGAAGGCTCACCTGCTCTCATTCCATGCCCACAACAAAGCCCTGTCTGACGTAGGCTATGCTGGCCTCTGGGTCAGAGGGAAGCCTGGTTAAGACCGACTTCCTGTCTCTGGGCCAGAGGGCACTGCCCAGATGTGGGAGTCCTGGGCTGGTCGGTCACGCTGCTTCTGACCAGATGACAGTGATCCCACAGACTTACACCAACACTCGCCGAGGCCAAGTAGAAGGTGGGACTCTCGACACAGACGCCAGAGCCCACCCTGGCCACAGGGTCCACCTGGGCAGGTACGAGGAACACAAGCAGAATCCTCAGGCTGCACTGGGTACCATCACTGTGATCCTAGCCCTGAGTGACGTGTAAGTAGAGCGGTGTGGAGGAAGTAGATAAGAGCAGCAACAGTCCTGCACTGAATCCAAAGAGAAGAGATCAGCGAGGCCGGGACGCTCTCAGGAGTCTATGAGGGCTTATTCGGGGCAGATGAACACGGCTAACAGATGTACCATGGAGCGGGACACTGGGTTCTAGGTTCAAGAACTGAACATATTTTTGAGAAAAATTTTGCATGAATCATTCCCCCAAAGCTTTAAGTTATGAATTTGGAGAGAAATGTTCAGCAAGAAGTTTTACAACTCTGAACATAAGATCCTTGTCAACCAAGTGCCCAGAGGCCAACACTGGGCCTGTTCACAGGGAGCTTGGAATATTCCCTCATCCCTAATCCAGCTCACCCCACACCTGAGGTATCAAGAAGGTGTAGAACCTGGGACCCAGTACCCTCTTTCAGATGTTCCTCTCGAAGTTTCCCTTGAAAGAGAAGGAGCGTCCGGCTCGCAGAAAGAAGCACGAAGAAGAATGACGGAGAGGCTGCGAGGCCTCATCCTCAGAGATCGGGAGCTGAGCAAGCCCTGGCACAGTCCCGGGCCTCACCTGACTCCCGGTGCAGCAAGGAGCTGGACCTATTCCAGATGTGCAGCTCTGCACCTGGCCTGGGAAACAGCCCACATCTGGGGAGACCAGCTGGCCTCAGAGGGGGCCCCAACACCCACAAACTATCTGAACAAGCTGGAAAACACCGCTGAACCCAGTCCCAGTGGGCAGTGTATCAGTCACATGTCTGGCCACTGTGGCAGTCACGTGGTCAGGAATTATCACTTGACAGGAACAGCAGCAAGGTGTTAAAGAGAGAGCTACAAACGCGCACAGAGCAACAGAGACACACCTGGTCACGCTCATGTTCAGCAATCCTGTGCCACCACACGCAGCCTGGGCACAGCTAGACACATTACAGCCAGTATGTCCCTATGCCCAGAGCAAGCCATACTGTCCCAGAAGGAGATGCCACCTTGGCATTGCTCCCAACCTCTGGGCTCGCGACACCGCTGTCACATTTGAACATCTGTACTTGGCTGCCTACAGTACCATTGCCCTGAACTGGGCATTGACTTAGACACGCTTCTCTAGGACGCTTATAGGTGCTCGAACCACAAAGACCTCACTCCGCAACAGGCCTTTTCTGATGTGACTTTCTGAGGGTGACCTGGACAGCTATTCGCTTCACTTTTCACACCAAATCCGAGTCTCAAGTTGGAACCATACTCAGGCTGGGGTTGCCAAGATTACCAGAGCAAAATCATTGACGTGCAGCCTGCTGGCTGGAGACTGTTCTGCACGGCACAACATGGGGACTGTCTTCCACCCATGTCACCCCTTCCTTCCCAAACTCAATGGCTGTGCACACACCTGCTCGGCTGCAGGCACTTACCATCGTCCAGGTATAACTGGTCCAATTCCTCGGGCTCTTGCTTGATCACTACAGGAATAGGGGCCAAATTAGGATCACTGTCCTCACGCACCTCTGGCAGTGCGGCTGGAGACTCATTTCTTTGAACCTTCTGCGGTTGTTGTTGCTGGTGGCCCACATCAGGAGGGAGGGCTGAGGGCTGTAAGCAGGCTGGCTCGTGGGCAGCAGGCGGAAGTGGAGAAGAGGGGCTGTTGGGACAGAGGACTTGTTGGCAACCAAGGGGACAGCTACTGTTCACATGTGGACTCACCTGCGGCTGCAGCCGGGCGGGCGGGGGCTGCTCAGGCGAGTTGGGCTGCACAGCCATGGGTCTCGGCACTTCCTGCATGGTGGGGACCTCCGGAGCCGGTGGCTGAAGTCCGAGGTGACCACTGTGGCCTGGGCTGGTGAGGCCCTTGGTGTAGGCAGTGGAAGAGAGGTCATGGAGCTTCGGGCTTGCGTTGGGAGGCGTGGTCATCAGTGTGCTCCTCTGTGAGCAGGGGGCAAAGCCAGCCACGAGGCAGGAACCGGGGTTGGGAGGCATGGTGAGCTGTTGGCTATAGTAGGGCCTCGGCAAAGGACTAAGTCCCTGGCTCATTGGTCCACAGGTCAGAGCTGGCTCAAAGTCGTCCGTGGGTTCTGTCTTTATAATTGGAACTGTGAGAAGGAAAGAGCAAGTTAAATAAACCTAAGTTGTAGATGGGTAGGCTAGGCTGTGGCTAGGATACCCCGTGCAAAACAAACAGCGTCCTGACTGAGCCCCTCTGTCTCTGCCGGTTCTCCCACCCAATTAAAAAACAGGGTGAGTCACTGGCTGAGAAACTCACAGCTGGTTCTAATACGAAGAGGACTATTTTCCTTGGAATTTCCCCCAGCACTAGCGTGCTATAAAAATCCATTTGCAAATGGCAGTGGGAGCTTTGGGCCCGAGGGCCCATGGATTTGTAGCAATCAAAGTGAAAACTTCAGCTTGGGTATTGCCGCAATGCTGCTACTGACAGCTCTAGTGAGTCTGTCAGTGTGGAAATCGAGCAGCACTGAGTTGGCTTCCGTGAGCATCCAGAGGCGGATGGCCATCTGAGATCTTCAAGAAGCCGGTAGACGCTAAGAGAGAAGGACACTGTGCACTCTGGGCAAGGGCACCACGTCTCCCATGCACGCCTTCTGGTTCCCACACGCAAGTGAAGACTCTGCAGCTAGCCAGCCCCAGGAGACCTGGCAGCCCCAGGAAACCCCGCGGCCCCAGGAGACCCCACAGCCCCGAGCAGGGCCTCCCGGTTCTCCCTCTCTACTTTTAGCAAGGAGGCTTCCAGTTCTGGCAAGAGCCACAGAGACAGGTAACCTCAGTGGCCTGGAACTAGCCCCAGAGCAGATGCGGGGCTTCTCCTCAGGGCCTGAATTTCTACAGGTTAGGAGCAAAGGTCACGGGCAGGGAAAGAGGTGGCACACAGACCCTGGGGTCCTACTGTCCCCGTTTGTTTCCTGGCCACTGTTCTCTTGCTAGTCCACCTCTTCCATCAGAGACCCATCTGCGTGATGGGGATACTTTTCTGGTGACCCCCGCCCCAGCAGCACTGTGCTGCATAAGTCGTGTGCATGATGGACACTCGCATAATTCTCTATTCTATCTCACCTCTTCACATGCTACGCATGGCTGGGTCTGGCAGCAGGTCAGCCACCTAGGGACTGCCCAACCACTGTGGCCTCTTCAAGAGGCGCACACACTCCACATACAAACACACGTGCCGCAAAGGGAGGCCCGGCTTCTCCGTGAATAAATAAAAGCATATTTGCATTTTGAGGGAAAAGTCTTTAGCCACGGTCTGCGCCAGCGGGAATGTACATGTGTTCTTCGTTAGAGCCTGGCCTCTGCGCCACCAGCTGCTGTGAGGGATGAACGTGCAGCTCTTCTGAAGCCTGGCTCCACTGGGAGCTTCCTGGGAAGGGCAGCCTCCCTCACAGCACAGCCCTCACTGGAGGCCTGGAGGTTCTGCCCTAGACGTGGGCTGGGGTAGGTTGTGGTTTTCTGGTCTAGGTGCTCCCTCCTCACCCGGCAGTAAGTCTGCACGGCACTCAACGCCAGTGGCTCAGCCTCTAGAAAGCAATAGAACCGTTGGCTGCCACAGTTCCCTCATTCGGTTTTCATTCACTCTAGTCTCGAAGACTTCTCCCGGCTTGAGCGGATGAGACAGCAGCTGAGTCTCAGGAGACGCTGACGTTCAGACATTCCATCTGAGGCGACAACAGTGGTTCGTGCTACTCAGACTATCGGTTTGAGATGCTTGTGTTCAGCCCAGAAGTCAAGCTTGGCTGACGTAGCACTGGGTTCTCCAGGTCTGGATTCTTCATGTGTCCCTAGGTGTGACCCCAGGATGATCCCACGTGGCTCATTAATAGAGTGTGACTTGTCCACCGACAGCTAACGGAGAGTTGACCTTCATGTGGTATCCCAACCATCTTCCAAGAGGCTGTGGGTCCCCTGCCCATGACAGCTTGCCATGGGCTCACCAGGACTCTGGAAACCAGGTTGCTTGCACTGGATTCATGCCAGAGATACTACATACATATGATGCCAGGGTGACTAGCCACGAGTCAGAGGTCAGAGTCGGTCACATGAGAGAATGGGGAGGTGGTCCATGTGCTGCCAGCATGGACCTGTGCATGTCCTGTGAGTCAGACATGACAGAGAGGGGACATGGGGGCCTGGCAGTGGGCTTTATGGGTGGCCTCCTGACAAGATCTATAAAAGTTCACCTGCCTGGAATCCAGGGTTGACCTTCAAGCCACCCCAGGATGGCAAGGAGGAAGGGACCCTTGGATAGGGGCGGGAATCTAGTCACATAAGAAGACCAGACACGTGTTGAGATGGAAGTGCCTCGGGCTCCAGATTGCCTGTAGGTAGGCACTTGGTGGCTTGATCAGCATGGGACATGGAAGAGCTCCTCTCCAGTCCTTCCCATTATCCTCCCTATTCGTGTGGTCATTAGATGTCTCTGTCTGGTGGCAGAGGGACCCACAAGGAACAGGATCTTCAAGGCAAGTACTCCTCACACACAGAGCTTCCTAGAGAAGCCTCGGGGTGAAGACCTAATTCAACTCAACAGCCATCCTATCTGTCCTCTCGCCTAGGCCAGGGAAATCCCAGGCTCAGGCAGGTAACAGGCTCCTTTCTCAGCAGGTTCCTCAACTGCTTTGTAGGCTGGGAGGCTCTGCTAGGAACAAAAAACAACGGCGGACACGGACATCCTGGCATTTAACAAAAAACGGAAGGAAGGGAAACCCATCCCTCTGACATTAGAAAGTCGAATATATGAAATCAGCGGTGGATCCCACCCTTCCTAAGGACGGCTTCTCCCAGGAGCTGCCGAGGAGCAGGAAGCCCTGGCCATCTGGGTTCTCCAGCTCGCAGTGAAATGTGTTATTCAGGTACTAACTCCGCTCCAGGCACGATCCCGTCTAGACAGCTCTGTGGGGGTAAGCCGTGCTTTAGGAACGACCCCCACTCAGTAGCAGTCCAGCTGGCTCAACCATGCTGTAAATGCAGAACTGGCAAGAAACAGGTAGAAGACAGGCCCTGAGAGGCACCTGGAGGCAGAAACGTATCCAGCCAGTCTCTGTGAGCACAGGCCTAACCCGAAACAGGTACCGATGTTGCTGAGAATGCAACTAGACCAGCAAGAAGGCTCCTGGGTAGGAGTGGCCCCATTCAAAGCCCCTATCTGTACATGAAGGCTCAATTCTAAATGAGACTGGTCATTTTCAGAGTTCGTCTTTTTTTTAAAGTTCATGACTAGAAGGTGGAATTATTTCCAGACTGAACTGCTCTCTGTCCATGTCACTGGGTCCCCAGCCAGGTCCCAAGGCCAGTGCGACTCTCCCATAAAGCAGCCTATAAGGTCTGCAAAAGCAGCCCCAACTGCCCAGCATGACATGAAAGGCACAGTCCCAAACACAGCTGCCCAGTAAATGCCAGAGAATGTAATTTACCTGCCACAGAGGGGCAGGGACAGTGAGCGTGGGCTGGACCTGGGCCAGCCATCCAGAGGCCAGGCTCTGGGGAGCCCTGTAGAGTCTGTTGTCAGGACCTGTTGAAACTACCTCAGCCCTGAACCGGCGGCACGGCATCTTGCTGACCACCTCAGAGTTTTCCTGGGATTCGGTCGCTTGGACAAGAAGAATGTAAAAGATTGCTTGCCTACAAGGAACACGAGTACTGATAGTCTCAGTCCGACTCCCAGGCTTCTATCTCTGGAGGGGTAGAGTGGACCAGGATGGGGACTTGGGGGTGGAGCCTATGCAGTCTCTTTTGGGGACCAACACCTCACTGCGACCTCTTTTCCACTCTGGCCACTGTCTCTTTCTTTCTAACCACCTGGGACCGCGGCATCAGTGTCATTCAAGAACTGCCACACGAACTATATCCACCCTGGGGATGTAGCCTGTTTGATTGTACAGACGGAGACAGAGGCTTGGGAACTACCATTCCAATAACACTATCTTATATCCAGGTCCTTTATCCTCAAAGCTAGACCCCAGCTCGGTGTTTGGGGGGGGGCACACAGTTCCACACAAAGGGAAAGAAGGCACAGTGTTTCCTCCTAGCACCCGCTGACCCTGGGGTGGTAAGCCTGATCCCTGCCCTGAGGTCACTGTCACGGTCCCACACTTGACACATCCATCTCTGATGGAGGCGGCTGGGTCACATGCCGTTCAAAGATGGAGGCCATTGATGATTGGGTGGTCACTCAGAACAGCTAGGGCTGCTTGGAGCCAGAGTGGCCTACGCCTTTGGCAGAACCAAGAGTCATATTTTGTTGGCTCTTTTCTGAGGTTCCCCACGGCTACCTCCTCAACTGATGTCACATATCACCCCTCAGAGTATCCATGAATTCCTACACGTCTCAAGGCTGCCTGTGTCGTCTGCATCTCTCATGTGGAGCTGAGGGTCTTTTAGGACGGGGCCTCTTGCTTCCTATTAGCCAGGAAATAGAAAGAACATGTGCTGTGCAGAAGTCCAGGCTGTGCGGGCTCTGCTCTGTCTCCTGTGCCAGAAACAGGAATGTGACGCAATGTCTCCAGGCTAGGCCGGGTGGGGGGCAGGTAAGGGGATCCGGTGCCGTGTAGCTCACTGCAGGGCTATGCAATGGCACGCCGAAAACACCACATTACCCAAGCTGTGAGTTTATAATACACGGTTTATTGCGGGGAGCGAGCACACGGAGGATTAATGGCAATCTTTTGGGCCAGCTGTCAGGTACAAAGAATGCCCTCATGAAGAAGGTGGGCTGCTGGCTCCTGCTGGAACGGGGCCCTCACACCCAGTTCAACACAATGCTGTGTCTGTGTTGGCTGTGAGAGGTGTGTGTCATCATGCGTACCTGACGCCATGGGCACCTGACAGCCATCCACCCTTAGTCCAGCAACCTTGGATGGTGCAGTCCCTTGCATGGTGCAGAAGGACTCTCCCAGGCTGGTGCAGGGAGCCCAGTCCTCACAGAGACTAAGGACAGCTGTCAGCTTTGGTCTGGAGTCACCTCAGAGTTTGTGTCCCAGGTTGGGATTCACTGGCCTTCAGAATTCCCCAAATCATGTATAGGTGGCACCACCAGGGAGAGACAGAAGCTCAGATGTGTGATGGGGAAGGCTCATTCCTAGTCCCGTAATACCTCGCAGCTCCTGCACTGACGGTCTGTGGGCCAAAGAGCACTAAAGAGAATCCCTGGCCTCCAGACTTGATACTTAAGCCTAGCAAATGCTTTCCTGTTCCTACATGGCTATAGCGAGTGGAGGATGCTGCCCAATGAGGCCAACAGGCTTCATCTGGGTGCCACTGGGCAGGTCACAGTCTGTTGGTGCTCTCCTCCTAGGCCTCACATGTCCTTAACCTCTTGACATGTCCTTCCAGGTCAGGCTGGGAGACTCTAGACAGCTGTGCTTCTAAAATGTCTTAGAGGCGCACTCCAAAGTTGCCTGCTGTGCACACGGCTCAGCAAGAGCCAGGGTCTCTGTGACTCAGAGCGGAGGCACTCTCTACATCGTGGCTAAGTGTGGGTTGAGTCCCTCCTGGGACCGGGGCTGTGTGTGTGAACACTGAAGGCTCCCAGGAGATCCAGCTCTTCCGTGCTTGCTAGCCACAGCCCCTCTGAAGCCATCTACAATGTGAGCCTACAAACAGTCAGTTCTGCCTAACCATCCTAGCTCCCTCTGCTGCCCCATGTCCAAGCTTGCTGGTGGACAGCTGGTTCCTATCACCCACACCTCACCCAGGAACTTCGGTGTGTATTTCATGAACACCCACCGAGTAACTTAGATGAATAAAGAAGAGGCAGCCAGAGGGTCCTCAAGAAGACTCAGGAGAAGAGATGGAGGCTCTTGATTCGCAGTTTGGCCTTGGACCTTAAGACTGACCACCTCGAGGAGGGAGTGGGTGATGCCAGCTCTCCTGTGGATTAACAGTGTATATCTTCCTGAGAGGCGTCTGGGACGTCTCAAGCACACTGTGTCACACTGGCTTCAATAATCTCCAGCTGGACTGGAATGTGGCTCGCCCAAGGTGCAGGACACACTAGGTTTGACTGCTGGAACAGGGAGCAGGGTAGAGTATGACCTTTCTCCAAAACAGGCAAGTGGAACAAGGTGGTACTTTGATGGAGTGATGTGGGTAGCTCTTTCATCCCCTCTTGGGAAGCCCACAAAAGGGGCCTGGTGACACGCCCAGACTACGCATCTGTGCTTGAGGGAACCTGCATGTGTCTACTGTAGACAAGAGCCATGCAGATGGGCCTGGTCTTTGCCTGGGATTAGTCAAACATCACACAGGCCTTTGTGCAGACAGACAGACAGACAGAATGGCTCCTACTTTAAATGCATTACTCTGGGGTTTCAGCTCCAGGCTCCACCAGCTATTAGCACCTCAAAAATCCAGCCATTTTATTTGGGGAAAGACGACAGCTTGCTAAGAAAATATGGGCAACTGATCAACCTTGCCTGCCAAGCTTCACTGACATCTGACTCCTGTGCCCCCAGTCCTCTTGCTGTGTAGAAGACCCAGCACCTGACACATGAGGCGCGTGTGCACGAAGGGAAACCACACAGTTGTGCAGATGGTGCTTTTGTTGGGTTTCTGTTTAAGTATCCTTGCCCAGCTCAGGCCTCAGTGTGTGAGGTGCTCCTGCATACCAAGTGGGAGGCCACCACTCACGAATGCAGTCATCACATACGAGACAGGATGGAAACTCTAATGACCAAGGTGTGAGCATTGGGTTAATTCAGTTCTACAACTTAAGGCTCTACCAGCTCTGAGCCAGTAGGACCTGTCTAAGGATTCTGAGACAGAACTGTGGGTACACAGCCTGCTTCATCAGGCATTCTGGGCATCTGTCAATCACAGGCCATACCTTACTTTCTGAGCTCTGGATCTAGAGAAGCTGGGAGAACTTGGATGCCCCCCAAATTCATGTTGAAGAACCAAGCCCCAATAGGACTACGTGAAGATGGGGCTTTTAGGCCTCCCATTGGGTTGGTGACTAATGTTTAACCAGACGGCGATATCTTGTCACTGCTGTGGAGCAGGCAGTCAGGCACCCTTACAGAACCCTTTCAGTGAAACCTGGCTATGGGCAGAAACTGGCACCCGATACCATCCCATGGCCTTCCTAGTTAGCACGCTCAGTCCAGGCAGGCACTTCTGCCATCCAGGCCGCCTAACTCTACACCTGCCTTTTCAAGCACACTCAAGTGTTTTGTCTCGAATCACTTCACCATGCTTCCAGTGCCATTCAAAAGAGGTTTTGTTCAAAGTCTAAAATTCCTAGAGAACAGAAGTCAGATTGTCTTCGTGGCAGAGTGGCATTAAAGCCCGAGTCTCACCATCAACATCAACAGCTCAGGAATGATAACTCAGGGGCAAGATGTCAGGGGTAAAGAACACATAGAGTCATCCAAGTCCAGGCCAAAGGGCTTCACACATCCTCCCGCTGAGGGTTCACAAATTCTGCAGGTCAAGGACCCGAGAGCTGGCAGATGGACAAACACACCTGTCATCCAGCATACAAAATGGCTATGCATGTGTGTGACTTCCAGCCTCCTGGGAACACGGGTTAGTGTCTCAGAGACCCTAGACATGGACCAAGGGATGTATGGGGGGATGGTGCTTAAGGAAGTTTATGTTCCGACAGAACGCAACAAACTGAAGGACAGGAGCTCAGCTCCCTGGGGGCTGGAAATAAAAGCAATCCCCGAGCATATGCCAAGGCTGGCTGACTCAAGCCTTTTGTACACTGCCTCATTCGTCTTCTCGTCTGTCCTGCAGGTGAGGGTTGGGAACATCCCCTTTACAGAGCATCAAAGGGAACATGGATGTTAGACGTGTCACTAGGTCCTAGCTCCCAGCGAAGGAGCAGTTCTTGACCCAGAGTAAGAAGGGAAATGGTTTTGTTGTCTGTGAACACTAGCCCACTGCCCACATGGATCAGCTGGGACGCAGTCAGGGAGGGAGTGACAAGGGCCATTTATGCTCCATGGCAGTGGTGGTCATAAAAGGCCACACACACCAAAAACATTCATCAGCGATGTTCTATCCAATAGCTGCTGAAGTTTCTCTTTGTGACGATAACTCCCCCTCCAGCGGCTGGGGCTCAGGGATTGCGATACTACATAGGACAGAGCTGGGTGGGGCAGCCAGGGACCTGAAAGTACTGCACAGGCAGCATCTGGCAGGCAGCTCTGTTGGCAGAACACAGGCGGAGCTACCTTCTGCCCACCCTCCTGCCCATGCATGCCTAGGTACTCAGTCTCCTTGGGTGTTCGGCTCACTCTGACTCACACTTTTGTTTGTTTTTGGTGGCACATGGCCCTTAGATTTCTAAACAAAGCTACCTTCCTGCTCTCCATCCTAATGGGCTATTGTGTCCTGTTATCTCTCCATGAGAGGCCACAGGGCAGGGCTCCCTGGGCCTCCCTCTCCAGCCCTTCCTTCCCCAGCAACCGGGTGTCACATAGGTTCCATGGTTCTCTCTCTCTCTCTCTCTCTCTCTCTCTCTCTCTCTCTCCTCCTATGATCTCCAGGACAACCTCTACCCTTCAGTTCCTCCCCTACATGAAAACTGAAAGTGAATAGATGCAGGCGTGTGCACACAGTTATATCACATGTTAAGAGGTGCACATCTCGGAGCCATCCTGTTAGCATCTAGGCAAGAGTGTCCACAACTCTCACCCCAATTTGAGGCCTCCTGACAGCTGGAAAGGCCTGGGAGACCACAAAGATGCAGAAATGGCTTCTTCCAGTGCCCAACATTCCTCATGGATGCCAAAGGCTGGCATAGGGCAAGAGTCAAATCTCCCTGTCACATTGGTATCAGGATGAGAAACAGATCCCTCCTTACTGGAGATGGATTTGAGAGTTTAAGGGATCAGGACTCCGTGATCCAGATGTCTAGGCAGCCCTTGGCCATTATCCCAAATGCCTCCTGGCCAGTGTCATCTGAACATCGAGGCACACACCTACCACAGCTTCAACGGCCAGTTGGTTACTGAGGCCATTCGGGAGTTGAGAGTGGCTGCCACCTGCAGCTCCAGGAGCCAGAGACAGCTCTCCCTTACCCAACCTGCCCTCTGCTACCTTCATGAGGACTTTATTTAGCTTGCGGGAGGGAAATCAGGCAGCACAGTCCCTAGAATTAACACACACTGTACGGCACGCACCACATTGTGATCCCTGTTGTTTGAAGTCTTCATAGGCTCTTTAAAGCAGGCAGGGTCAAGCTGAACGATGGCAAGTGAGGGAAACTGTCCTGCCCTTTACCCTACGAGGCTATTGTGTTCTGTGACCCCTCCTAAGACACCCTTGGAGTAGGGCAGTTTTGGTCCTCTTCTCCAGCCCCAGGTTTCTAATAGGAGAGCAGCTGCATGAGCGGCGGTGGGCACACAGGCAGACAGCCATAGACTGCGCTCAATTCTGCCACGTCATCATGGTCTCTGAACCCAGGCCAGGGCAGTTACAAATTGAGGCCTGATATTTTCAGTGGTGTCATGGTCATCATGGTCAGGGCAGTGATGAAGCTACAGGGCCCATGATGCCAGAAATTCACCATAAGGTGGGAGCTCTCTGCCTCTGTGGTTGGGCCCAGGCCCTCCGCTAAACTGCATCCGCATCGCCACGATTCTAGAACCCAGTGACACAACCAAGAACCTGGCAGGAGTTTCATGGCTGCCCCTATTCCTCTGAGATGGAAATGTATCTCCATAACTGGCATATGACCAGAAAGACGCACTTTTTAATAACCAGGAAGGGTTCGAGAAAGTAATTTATGGTATTTTATTCTCTAGCTCACACATTGCTCCACCCTAGGATCCATGCAAAGAAGTGTGTGGCAGGGCGGGCCTTAGAGATTCAAGGACTGCTGGTCCTAGGACAGCTCTGCCCTTCTGAGCTTCACCTGCTCAGGGGGTTGCTTGCCTGACACCGATTCCGCTGGAGAGCTTTTCCTGTCCTACAGTCAGGCACTGGTCTCTGCCACCAGGTGAGTCGCCAGTGCTGGGGGTAGGGGCGGGTGTCCTGGGCTTGGGACGGAAAGTGTTCACTCTCATCTGCACAGCCCTGCCCTGGCTGGGAAGGGCAGGGCTCCTCACCACCTGAAACAGCTTCAGATGAGGTGACAGAATTTCAGAGCCCCACAGTTTGTTTCAATTTATTTTTTCATGGTACAGAAACACTGACTTTGGGGTGTGTTTTCAAGATAAACCGGTTCTCTTCTGAGTACCCCTGCAGCTGAGGGTAGGTACTGATTCTTGCCATGTATGGTTGGGAGAAACATCTCTTCTGGGGGCTCAGACTGGCAGAGATGCTCATCCCGGAACTCTGGCGGGAGACATCCCCACACTCACTCATCACTCTATAATTCTAACTGACACATTGGAATATGGGCTCGGACCTACACATTCCTGGCATAGCCCCCATCTCACGATGGTGTCCATCTCGGTCCCTATGGCTCAGGGAGGAAGACAGTATATTCCCCTTGCAGGGAGAAAAGCAAAACCAGTGACGCGCAAGAGACTCGGGAAGGCCGGGAGGCCCTCTCTGGCTGGCTCTGGGACTCTGAAGCCTCCTCTCAGGTTGCAGGTGCTTTAACCATCTGGGCCTGACGACTATCCCAGAGACACCACAGGGCCCGCCCGGTGCAGGATTTCCAATGGGATGTTCACGGTCTGGAAATGGTGCCTTACATTCAAGTGGAAACTCTTTCTGTTAGACACACAAAAAATGGGGGCAGGGTGGGGAGAGGTCAAACTGACCTTCCAGGGCCACTGCAGACCATGCACCAAAGACATCACTCCCCCTCCCCCCACCGCCCCAGAACCTAGAGGTCCTAGAACTCATCTGGTTTTTCTGCCACCGGATCCCTATCACAGTTTTACTGTGAGAGGAAGGAAGGAGGAGGATGGTACAAGGTGGGTGTCAACCAGTCCAGCTTATGGGGCAGAAAGCTGGTGGCCAAGAGGTGTCCCCCCTGCCTCCTAAGGAGCAGAATACCTTGGGCACTTTGATTTTCAACACCCTGAAACTCAAAGGCGCCTGTTCAAGGGGCAGTTTTGTGCAAGAACAGGACCCTTCCACAAGGGATCTGATGTGGTCCCTTGAAGCATCCTCACACCTAAGTTTGATGGAAAACTAAAATGAGCTTTGATTTTATGTATCTATGGAAGAAAATGAATTTCACAGGTAGGGTTTAAACAGGTTTATTCCTGCTTTCTCAAACACCTAACAGCATATTTTATGGCCTTGAGAACCTGTGTCCACAGTGGCCACAGGTATGTGAAATATGGGTGTACATGAAGTCCACTTGATAATACAGGAAGACTTGGGCGGAAGGCTTGTAACTTCATAGCCAGTGTCTAAGGAGCAAAGCCAAGCACTATGGATACAGGTTAATTACGCGCTCTCATGTCCTGGAGGGTCTCCAGGACTCAAACGCATCGATCCGAGAACACGGGTGCTATGAATACAGCCCTTTGTCAGCATCAGCGTGCTCAGAGACATATCCCTGAGCAACAGATGGCACAGAGCACGGAGGGAGAGCGCCAGACAGAACACGGGACACGGGAGCGGGAGTTCTCCATCTGTGTGTTTATTTATTTAAAAAAAAAAAAAAACAACAACACATGTTGATAGCCAGCCAGGCACCAGGCAATGAATAATGCTGGGGATTCAACCCTACGATGGCCAAGGTCTCTCTGAAGGAGCTCACAGTCTAGTGGTGTGGAAACATGGCCAGTCCCCGGGTCCATGCTGGTGGTGGACAGCCATCTTGGGGTTGGAGGCAAGAGTCGGGGCAGCAAGATGAAAAGGTTGAAGAGAAGCCGGGACCATATGGCTGAACCCAGAAGGGCTGAGGAAGACCTGCACCACGCAGGAGACTGATGGGCAGCTGGGAGGTTCCAGCAAGAGGCTTTGCGGACTGTGGGAGGCAGGCTGGTGCAGACCAAAGTGTGGAGCAGCTGGCGTGCCTAGATGCTGCCTCCATGTGGGGCGGCAGTGTGGGAGGCAGTGGCAAACTTCGGCCACCAGGCCCTGGGGCCTCACTGCACACACTACACCACAGAGCCTCCGACACAATGCTTTTTACTAAACTGAGCACCGTGCAGAACCACTATCAAGGACTCAGATACGCCACCAAACAAGGGAACATTAATCTTCATGAAATTTCTACATTGTTTTAGAAAACAATTTTTTTTCTCTTTATAAGGTTTAGACCTTTGAAAATTTTGGATCAACCATGCTTGAAGTATAATTAGGACACAATCATTGCATTTTCAAAAAAAATAAAAAAGGCCAAATATTTGCTTTTGTAAGAAAGGTTGTACATTATTCCGTGAAAGAAAAAGCCTTGTGCAACAAACCCCAGAGCAGTGACAGGATGGGGTGTGGGCAGCTGTGTGGAGGCTCGCCATGGCCTCACAGCTGCTCACGCTGATGCCCTTGTATGGGAACGTAACAAAGTTATTGTTCTAGTTTTGAAGGGCATCCCTAGGGCTTGCCTGATAAGACAGTTGATTTCAGTATCTTAATACCAATTTTTCTTACTGTCTAAGATATTCCAAATGCCTTTACACTTCAAAAATAGACCCTGAAACCTTAAAAAAAAATCTTGATTTTACTAAGACAGCACTGTGGCTGCTTTCACAGGTAGTGAAAGTCCTGACTTGGGCAGGGCTCTTAAATGATATGAATATTTTAAGGTTTTAGGGGGGAAAGCAACAGTATAAAAAGGTTGTTGACATAGCTGAGCTTACTCAAAACACAACAGAACTCAGGATAGCAGCCACTCTGGCTCTCTGCACACAGGAGAATGGCCTGCACCACACAGGAAAACCCCGGATGCCTGGGACACACCTTCCTACAAGCTTAAAGAGGTTTTTTTTTTAAGCAAAAAAACAAAAACAAAAACAGTATTTTCTTAAATAAAACAATCTAGAAAGTTGAAACGGTGAACTGATCATATCTGAATGAAAAGAAGCCATTCCCCAAATGAGCAAACTCAAGCAGAAGACCTCCCACCTGAAGGCGTCACATCCCCAGGGGATGGCGTTATTAAGCGGGGACCCTGCATGCGGTGTGGGACCATCACTATAAGGACATTGTGTATGTTCCCCAATGGCTGTGGCAGGCTTATTTTTGAAGCTACCTACAAGGTTGCTTTAACAAATACTTGTTCTACCCCAAAGACTCACAGAGGGTAGACAGATAGACCTCGACCTCATCAGCTTCTGAGCGCCGCAGAAATGCTTGGCCGCTGAGCATTTGCAGAAGGCTAGCAAGTGATTCCCCCAGCACGCATCAGTCACAGGCAAACACACCCAGCTGTGCTTCGCTTTTCTTTGAGTGGGTGGGCGACTTGGTCTTGTGAATAGGCAATCACGTGGTGTGAACAGAGCAACACAGCCACACTGTTTTTATAACAACATCCTCTCACGGCCTCTGTGGCTTAGTAAAAGCCTCCTCGCCGCTCACTTTCAGAGCTTAAGGTTAGAAAGACAGCGTTACCATTGGCAGGAAGGTACGTGAAATGCTGGTACTGGCTTCTCTTCCGCTTCCCATTGCAGACGTAGAAGCTGACTTGGACAGGGCTGGTGATTCTCTGGTTGCGGAAAGGTGGTATCTCCACCACCAGGGAATTCTGATGAGAAAACAGCAAAGAGAAAGAAGCAGTCAGGACCTCACAGACAGAAATGCTTTGTACTGAGGCATCGCCATCAACTCAGACAGCCGTCTCTGGCTACCCAGAGGGTCTCCGACGGTGACTTTGGTGTATGACCCGTTCAGGTTTGATCACGAATTGGCCATAGGGTGTACTCACAGGGAAGAGGAACCCTGAATTCCCACACTAGAGGCTGGAAGACCTTTATGCTGGAACAGAGCCCAAGAAGAGAGAACCCACAAGCATCTCTCAGAGAATGGAGTCGCCTCCCTGCTACTAGGGTAGTAGACTCTAAGGACTATTACTGCCCCAACATCCAAGGCCCAGTGACCTTCAGACACAAAGAATTGCTCTCTACCGACTTGGAGACATGAGAGGGGGCATTCCTTGTGGATATTGTCTAGAGTGAGCTGTAACAACAGTCATGGTGTCTGCCACAATCCCCAATTTCCTCAAAATGAAGACAAAGCGGCTCTCAGTCCAAGACCCTGGAAGAGCTGAGAGCACAGGGAAGAAGAAACGGGACAGCTTGTGGTGGCTGGGGCTTTCTCTCCTGCTTTTAAACAGGAATACACAAGCTTTGGGCATGCTCTTTCAAGGGCAAACAAAAAGCAAGCCACAAGTCCTTGGACCTCAGTGGAAAGACCCAGATGAAGACCATGAGCTGAGGACTCCCGCGGTGCCTGGCCCTAGGTGAACCTGGAGCATGGCACCGTCACGCTAAAGAGGGTCAGAGCTTCAGAGCGCTATACCACATTTCTGCTGGCGATTTCAAATCCATAAAGTTTCTTCATTTTGTTTCTTTCATGTGATTTTAGTTTAACAGATCAGGAAAAAAATATTATCGGAAAATCCATGGTATCATTTCTTTTGTTAAAGTAATTACCCATAGCTTGTTATAACAGTAGCAAATCAATTGCAGCAAACTTTATTGAGTTGTGTTAATAATAAAACCTCAGTAATAGAAACAGGAATCAGGAGAACTTTAGATCTAGCCTCTTGGATTACAGAGGGAGCCTGGTGCTGAGAGCCCTTAGACACCAGCACCAGGGCAGGACTGGCCAGTGCGCTGGGCTCTGTCCCCTGGGACCCATCCCCCAGGATGCACTCACTCCAGCAACCTGTTGCAGCTGTTGCATTTCCTCCCCTTCATTTGGAAGAAATGAGGGTGGGGGAGGGGCAGGTAAAAGGCGGCTGAGGGAGGCTGCAGTTTGTTCACCCACGCTACATGGTCGCCTTCGTAGGGGGCTGCCCCAAACTGTGGCAACTCAGGTCTGGGCTGTGTCCAGCTTTTAGTGGTCTCACTGTGACGCTTGAGTTCAGTCGGGTGAAAAGGACAGAGACGGTCACTGGGTGGCTTTTAGGACGTGCTGCATTGAAGGAAGCTGCTGGCACTCAGGGGTGGCAGCTGCTACCATGTCAATGAAAGAAACAACTCTTTAGAAGGAAGCAAGGGAAGACACAAGAAGACACATCTTGTTGATACTCAAGCTGAGGTTAAAAAAAGAAAGAATAGAAGGAAGGAAGGAAGGAAGGAAGGAAAGAAAGAAAAGAAAAGAAAAGGAAAAAAAGGAAAAGAAAAAAGAAAAAAGAAAAGAAAGGAAAAGAAAGGAAAGGAAAGGAAAAGAAAGGAAAAGAAAAGAAAAGAAAAGAAAAGAAAAGAAAAGAATAAAAACCTGAGGCCCCTGAGTAAGGAATACAAAACAGCCCAGAGTGCCAGGCTCTCCTCCCTGGCACGTCAATGCACCTCAACCCTATACCAAGACCGCTTCCGCAGGAGCTCTGCCCTAGAACACAGAGGAGGAGCTGGATGAAATGTAACCTGAAATCCAAAGATGGGACTTGTCGACGCTGTCAGAGACAACAAAGGCTGCAAACATCTAAGGCTTCAGGAAAGCTTGCTGCCTCGAGTTCATATTTTTAGTTGTATGCAAGGTGTAATCACATACACAGCAGAAACCCATCTTTGAAATATCTGCAGATGCAATGTGTGTGCAGTGCATGTATGTTTTGTGTGTCCCTCTATGTGGTATATGTGTATGTGTGTGCATATGCACATAGGCACATGCCATTATCTTCAATATTTCCATAACGGCTTCTTGTGTGAAGCTGAGAAACTAGACCGAGGCAGAGAAAGACTTCCTCAGTGGGAGGGAGGAAGCCAGGCACTGCGGATGAATGATTAATGCTTCACCTTCACGAACAAGTATCATCCTGGTCAGAGAGGACTCTTCCACCTGACAAAGACTTTGAAAGGCTCCTTGAGAGTGGATCGGTGCCTGGAAGAGGAACTGCAGTAGAAAAGCAAATCTGTTTCATTCTGACGGAGTCACCCAGAGGGCAGGAAGGCAGCCTGTGTCTGCTGCAAGTGAAGCAAACACCCTGGCGACTGTATGCTAACGAGAGCCGTGACCAACTGTCTGCTCTGTGAGTCCCGCTACCAGCATGTCTTGTTTATGTGACTCTGGCCGCACCGTGTTCACAGGTGGCCCGAGAGAAATTTGCCCAGGGTTTCTGAATCACTTTAAACCCCACTTCCACACACAGAGCACACCAAAGGCCCCCTTTGTCCTGTGTTCACAAGAGCACTGCCTGGACTATTGAAAAGCAGTCAGTGGAATGAACTATAGAGTCTGGGAGGATTTTAGTTGCTTTTACGAAAACCCACTCCCTGGCTGTAGTATGTTCTGTTATCCTGAGACTGGAGAGAACACACACAGAACTGAGCAAGGGTTTTCTGACTTGTCTGAACTAATGATCGCTTTAAGCATCCATGGCTTAATGTCCAATTAAAAGACAGTGTTGGGGTTGGGAATATAGCTCAATGGTGGAGCATTTGCCCAGCATGTGTGGCTCTTAGTTCAACTTCTGGCACTGCAAAAGCCAAGCAAACCAGAGAGAACACTGTGAGAATGGTAGAGACAGATTGTAGTCAGCAAACAAGGCCTGACTCCACTTTGTCCCCAGTGGCCATTGGAGGTGAAGAGATGGGCAGCCGTGAGAAAGGAGACCACACCAACAGTCAGAAATACACTGGTGTAGCAAAACATATTTCCAACATAATTAGCCAATCACAAACAACAACAGCCTGATGTGAAGGTGAAGAAGAAGCATGGGCAGGTGCCATGTCTATGAGCAGGCGGGAGACTAATTATGTCACCCACAGGTCATGCCACACGGTTACCACAGCTCATCAGCAAACCCAACCAGCAGATCTAAGCTATCCGGTTAGGTCTACCCTCTCATTCATGTCAAGTTCAAAACAAGAGTGCTAGGTAGTTGAGGCATTCTCTGGAGAGGGTGGTGGCAAGTCACACAGGCAGGGTGGCATGTCCAGGCAGGTGCTTGGTGTCCATGAACAAGGCTTAGAACACCAAGATCTCCCGGGGGTAGAGCATTAGCAAGAGGAGATAGAATCTGCTACCTCTAAAAGACAAAGCAAACACAACACAAAGAGGCCTCAAGTTCCATCCAGTCTCTGTCCTCAAGGTCACTGCTATTGCCCCAACTCTATCCTGATGGCATTTGTTTGGGCAAGAGATTTATGGCTGTGTTTTCTCACCGCCTTTGTCTGGTTTTTTTGTTTTAGCATTTCTTCATTTTAATGAGCAGGAGCCCTAGACTGGCCTCCAGTCCCTGATTCGGGATCCTAAGTACTTACTGGCTTGCACAGGTCTCGGTCAGTTTTTGCTTCCATCTCCCAGACGTGGTGGCCATCTGGAACAAAGGGCAGGAAGAAATCTGTCACTTTGTGTGGGCATAGTCTGTCTTCAAAACCTTCCAGGTGACCCAGAAACTGAAGATCAGGGAGGGGAGAATGGGAAGGAATGGTGATATCAGGGAATGGCAGTGTCTAGCTGCTCAGGGTGTGGGCCAAGACAGCACTCTGGGCTCCCTAGACATCTGGCCCTTCCAGTGGTGAGCACCCACCAGATTCAGAGGACTGGCCTTGTAGAGTTAGTAAAGTCCAAAGACAACGTCCAGTGTAACCTCTGAATCAGAGGGACCCACACAGTCAGGAATGTTTCTAATGGTCCATCCTATGTCTGTGTTTACATACCTCTTAGTGGCCCCAGCACACATCAAGAGAGGGCTCCTACCTCAGCCTCTTCTGAGGGAGACAGAGGCAGGGAAACCCCGAAACCCAGCCAGACAAGACTTGTACAGAGCACAACTTGGCGCTGCCACATGGTGCCTTATCCCACCAGCCTCCCTGTGTGTTTTGGGAGAGCTCAGGCCAATGCCCAAGCCTCTGTCCAGAGGAAATGCTGAGGATAAGAAAAGTCTTTCTTTGGCTATTTCATGCCATATTGGGACCTGGAAAATGCAAAACACGCGGTATTTTTAACCTTAGTCCAGTGGCCGTTTGCATGTTACCAAAAAAAAAAAAAAAAATTAAAAGGCTCCCATAGGCACAGTGAAAGCTCTTATTGTTCTCCGCTGGCGGTGAGGTGTGGACCCAGTGCTTAGAGGAAGGGTGTCTGCCACTCACAGGCTCTGAGTCCCCAGGCCTGCTGACAGGCCCGTGAACTGGGGACAGATGGGCGGCTCCCGAGTTGACAGACATCCATCCCAGCTTTTATCTCCTCCAAACTGAAGTCAGTTCCTGAGATGAGCCTTTTTAGGCTCATGCTTGGTTTCTGCTCCCAGTCCATTTATCTGTCGCTACCCCTACATTACTGATAAATCAAACACCAGCTCCTTCCCTCAGTCCCGGACAGGGGTGGGTGGAGGGTGGAGGCACAGGGTGGAAATGTGAGTCATCGGAGGCTCCGAGAGCCACCCAGGCTCACCAGGCCACAGCAGCCAGCAAGACGCTCCAGGCCCCGAGCAGATCACCCAGCAGAGGAGCCCAGGAAGAGCTCTAACTGGATTCTCTAGCCACACCCCTCAGAGAAAACAACAGGACACTAAAAATACACCTGGCCATCCCGAGAGCATCGGAATGTCACGAGCCGTGGACCCCCTGGCCCTGGCGATTTGGGGACCTCAGCTGAGCAGAGGACGTGTTGTCACCATGTCACCATGAGGGTCAAGCAGGAAAAGCCGACATGCAGCTCTCTGACCACGTGCTGGCTGTGCAGCCCTGCCGCATGCTATGCTTGTGAAGATTAGGCTTGACGTCTACAAGGCAGAGGCAGGTAGCACATTTCTGCTACCTCTGCCACAGCTTCTGAAACCTCCCCGGGCAAGGCCACTCTCTGGCGGCAGAGAAACTGCAGTGCCTCTGCCTGGACAGGGGCACACCAACTGTAGGGTGGACAGGGGCACACCAACTGTAGGGTGGACAGGGGCACATCAACTGTAGGGTGGACAGGGGCACACCAACTGTAGGGTGGACAGGGGCACACCAACTGTAGGTTAGTCCCCATCATCCCGAAAGCTCCGGCGCAGACTCAGAACCATGTGGAGTAGGTGCGGCCTTCCTGTCCAAGAAGGAGAGGCAGCAGGTAAGCCTGGAGACATTAAGAAGGAAACTGAGGCTCTCTGTGGGGGAAAATTACATCCCACGCCCTTTAAGAGTTTGCGTAGTAGCCCTGTCACCTCTGAGAATGGAGAAACACTCTCATTCCTAAGGCAGTGCTTCCTGAGTTCAAATCATGTGGCAAAAAGTTAATGAAATGTAGGCAGGCATACAGGTGGACTGGATACTCCAGATATGGCCGCACAAAAGAAGAAAGGTCTTTTCCCTCCCTTTACCTCAGTTGCCTATGAGGAGTGCTCCCTCCATCAGAGCGACTGAGAAGGAGGACCTCGAGAGCTGCCATGACATGACTGGCTAGCTCCCATCCAGCACCACGCCTACCACCAGCAGACAAGACAGAGCTCCGTTCCTGTCCTCTAACTCGCACCAAGTTAGATAACTCATCAGATTACGTTTCCCATTGAATTATGGTTCCTTGCAGCCAAGATGAAGGGGCTGCTGTCAATCACTTCTTCCCAGGCTAGGGTATTCAAAGCGCTGGTCCCATCTGGACCTTGCTCCTCCATCTGCAGCTGCCACACAGCGAGGAAACTGAGTGACGGTTCTTCTTGTTCTGACACAGCTGACCGGACTTTCAAATGCACACATGGCAGGCTGCTTCTAGCAGGAGCCCAGGGGTCCAATGCTGTGGAGATGGTCCTTTATAATCCTGAGGAAATCATCAGCGTGTCAACTGCGAGGGATGCCCTAGACCCAGAGGAGCCCATGACATCCTCAACAAAGAGGCTCTCTTGCCTCTGAGAGCCCATGCTCAGAGGCAAGTTAACACAGCCCTGTTGAGAATCTAGCCTCTCCCAGCAGGGAGCCAGCCGGCCATCCTAAAAGGGCCTTTGTGTCCCATCTTATCGGGAGCTCCCTAGGCTCTCAGTAGGAAACTGTGCTCCAGTTCAGAAGTAAAAATATTCCAAATCATTAGGGAATTCCCTGCCGTGTGAGTCATCGGAAAGGCTTCCCCACCACACCCACCCAAGGTTTCCACACAGCCAGCCTGCAGGTCTCAAGCGGCTCCACTGGCTGCAGGACGCTGCTGCCACCACAGGCCCACAGGCCAGGGTAGGGGCTGAGCCACTGTTTCCAGCTAAAGTTTGCTCAGGAGCAGAGGAGCATCCTGGGATATGTTTTCTACCTCCTCCGCACAGTGGGGCAGGAGGCTTCACCCTTCCTGGTCTGCATCTGCATCACACCATCCTCGAGAGAGGGGCGGGTCCAAACATCCCAGCATGGTGAAGCCCCAGGATGGATGTGTTAGGAGGTTGGGGGAGCACAACAGAGCTGCACTTCTGAGAGGCTCTGAGCATGGACAGCCTGGTATGTGTGTGGGTTTTCTAACCTTCCATGGACCATGCAGATATGTATCCCTTGGGTTCCTGCTGGTGAAACTCCTTCAGCCAATGACCTTTGAGATGCCTGTTTTTCTCCCGTTAAGAGGGCAGCTTTGCCCTCCTCAGCAGTACCCCAAGGTCGACCAAGACTGCCCAGCATTTTGGAAAACAGCCTGATGGCACTGGCTAGCTGAGGACAGAAACACACCCAGGTATGTGCCAGGAGGACGGCACAGACACTCACAGAACCTTGCTTGTGAACACTCACAACAACTTCATTCCTGGCGATCACAGAGAGTGGAGTAACTCATGCCTGTCTGCTGGGCAACCTGTCTGTGCGGCCAGGCCACAGGGGGTACCGGTCAGTCAAAGAGATGAGCAGAGCACTGGGATCTACTACTAGGGGCATGAAAATGCCATCCTGTGACAGAAACAAGACAGCAAAACACAGACACTCTCTTGACGATACTGCCAAAAAGTATCCCAGAGGTAAATCCACAAGGTGTGTGGAGGGAATGGCGGGCATTTGGATGGGGAGGAGAAGAGCTGATGGCTTCTCAGGCTCTTTGTGGCTAACACAGACCACCTGAAGTTTGTGACTCAGCAGCCACTCCGTCCCAGGGGAGAGGGGGCGCTGGTAGTAATGGTGCCATGCGGGAGTCTATGTGGAAGAGGATTCACAGTTAGGCAGGATGCCAGAGGGCTGAGGAGCAGGCTTGCCCTTCACAACAGGTTGCTTGGCTAACCAGCACTTTGGTCGCTTGCAGGGTAACCTCCCCACTTCACACACACACACACACACACACACACACACACACACACCCCTATCCTTCTCACTAGACTCCACCCCATGAAGTCCAGCGTCTTCCACACAACCACTCCAATGAGTCCTTCCAGTACCAGAGCGTCAGAGACACACCCAGTCACACCTGTACCAGTGCTCACGGAAAAGGGACCTCTCTCGTCAAGATGAAAGCATCCTGGGCACAGAGCAGACAGCATAAAGCCACGGGAACTGCACCCATGAGAGATCTGGTTGTTTGTCATCTACAGGCACTGGGCAGAAAGGTATAACCCAGTGGGACTGTGAGTCCGACGGCCAAATGGGATCCTACAACCCTCAAGGGAGAAGATGGTCAAGGGCCAGCTGCTCATTTGTAGGGACCCTGTTTGGCTTCCATCACACTGTCCATGAAGCCCACCAGTGATATACAGCGTGTACACAGCTTGTCAGCACCAGGAGCTAAGGCAGACCCCTCCTACCATGGAGGCCTCTGGACAGAGTCTAATTTCTGAATGCCCAAGGTGGGTCTATCATTGCCTTTCCAATTCATTTCCACCTAAGGCTCTTAGAAATGTTGTCTGTGCAAAAGATTCTGGGTCCAGTCCCCCAGCTAACTTTACTCACTGGGGCAGTGATTTCTGGAACCATGTAGAGCTGGGCATGTCTGTGAGGCAGATCTTCAAGGGTGCTCTCTCCCCAAATCTTGCTGAGTGACCGTGGACGGTAGCCACGTGGAGCCTTGCCTGACCAGGTCAGCACAGTGGTATTTTTATGCCCATGATGAAAACAAGCACATGCGCAGAGGGCTGATGACGTACAGAGCCAGGGAGCAGACACTGTCCTCTGATCTGGCCCACCCCAGCACCACGGCCAGAGAATTGGAAAAAGGAAAGCATTTTCCTACAGCTGGTCACGGCTTCAGGGTATGTGTAACGCCTACAGCTGACCCTGAGACACCCAGTGAGTAAAAAAACCCAGGGTAGCTACATCTGGGGGACTTTCAGAAGTTCTTGGGGAAGCAGAAGAGAAGAGTTCTCTGTGGCCACATGGCTTGAGGCACGGGGATTACAGATGGCAGGAGACTGCCTGGCGATAGGAACTGTAGGAACATCACTTCCATCCTCGCGGTAGATGAAACATGGCTGGTTGTCTCTAACTGTAACAACCATATGGTGGAAAGATGTCGTGGAATTTGAGGTGCCCCTGCTCAGCACTGCAAGTGGCAGGGACATTCCACATGGGGCCAATGGAGTATTCGGTCATGTCACACATGCACATACTAATATCACCACATGCATATACACACACACAGACACATACCTCATGACACACTGACATACATACACATTCATCCATACTTGGGTAAACATACATTAAACACTGCCATACATACATATCATATGCATACTGACACACATACCCCATGCAGGGACACAGCTCCATATGGACACCCTCCACTCCCTACATACTATCTTAAAGCCAGAGATCTCTCTGGAGACTATTTCCTAGACACGGGACAGTATGCCCTTAAGTCTTCAATCATGAGCAGACTCATACTTTAAAAAATAAAAAACAGAAATGAGCAAAGACTGTCAGCTGTATGCACTGGAGACTGAAGGTTTCCAGCTATATGCTCTAGCCAGGAGTGGGTGCTACCCACACAGAGATCCCTTGGAATGCATCACAATTAACATGCAGGCTGAAAGTCTGGGGAGAGTCAGAGCACATGGCCCATGAAGAGTCCAAGGTCTCCACCCCTCCCAGAGCCCTGCTGTCTTCAGCTGTCCAGAGGTTTCCCTTCGCCAGGTTAGTACCTTCTCCTCTGGCCAGCCCTGGGACCAGTTCTATTCCCAGAGAGACACACCATGATGAAGTATCTCTGCTTCATCCTCCAGGTGAACAGGTGTCTCTTGGACCCCTTGGCTGGGTGGTGATAGCACTTTCTCCTACACACATTCTCTAGACTCAGGAGGATCCATGTCTGCCCTCCTACTTTGAGACTTTCCACTCCACGGTTCGCCTTCTCTTTGGCTCTCATCAAAGCACATCACCATGCCTGATCAAACCTCTCTACTCTGCAAGGACAGGGAAAGTCAGCTAGCAAGGAAGTGCAACCCCCATCTAAACACTTGTCTTACTTCAGAGGGATGGAACATGCCCACCTGCCAGTTCTGCCTTCCTGTGCCCATTGAAAGAAACATAGGACAACTTCGCACCGTTTCCCAAACTCTAAATTCTGTTTGCATGCTCCAGTATCATCCTACCAATGCTTGTGTCCGTGCACCAACACCTTCCCAAGCAGCAGAGGAAAGGTCAGCCTGGGAAAGCAGATCCGTGGGCAGCAGAGCATACCAGGTCTGTGCTTTGGAGACAGACGTATCTCGGGCCTCAGAGGGCAATGGCACTGAGGAGCAAGTGCAGAAGATGGCATAAGGAGGGTCAGGTGTCATCTGTCTGTGTTGGGGTTTGGGTGTTCAGACGGCACAGTTTGAATGTAGTAATAGAAGCCCAAGAAGACTTCAATAAGGTTTTAAAACAGAGCAGAAAGTGAGTGTATAAACTTTGGATGCAATGCCAACATCCAGAGCTGGGTGGTGCCTTAGAAACCAGCACCTTCTGCTCACCTTGGGTCACTCTCCAAAGAAGAGTGAGCCTACCTCAGGAAGATGCCTCTCGCTTTCACTGCTCAGGGATGGGGGCTCTCATTCGCATTCAAACATGCCACCCAGGCTGCACATCTGAAGACACAGCCATACTTGGGCAAACAGCTGGATTGTCTTCTCCTATGACAGACACCTGCAGCATTCGGAGTGAATGGGTCGAGAGTCTGCCACAACATCTGGCAGGACATGCGGACCCATGCGAATGCCCACACACCTCACCTTCTACCTCTGCTTCTTGGACAAATATCCTCCAAGGGTTTGCATTATCCGGCAGTGTTCCCTGACTCTCAGGAATAAACTTTTGACCTTCATCCTTGAAAGAAAGTCTCATTTCAACCAGAAACCAATTGCCTGACATGATGAGGAGACCCGAGAAGAGCCACAGCTTCTCCATTATGGATAAGCCAGAGGCATGCTGCTTAATGCCCTGTGGTATAAATCCCTCCCAGAGAGCATCAACAGATGACCATGGTAGGGGCCAGCCACAGAGACCATAGGGTCACTTCCCTTAACTGCTAAGTGCAGAGGCAGAGTGAGGTGTGCAGGTGCAGGAGCCAGCCACTAGCTCTACCACTTCTATCCAAGTCACAGCAGCAGAAACGCCCCAACTCCCACGGCCCTCCTGGCAGGGAAACTGCTCTGATGGATACACAGAACCTTTGAGTCATTGAACATTGTTACCCAGAGCACTGGATGGTGGCCCACAGAATAGCAGGGTACCTGTGACTCAGGCATCCTGCATCACACAGGGAAGTAACATTAGAACACAACCCTGGCTGTAGTCCTGATTGCCTGACTCAACAATGGTCACAACAGCCACAGCCACAGGGGTGGCCTCTTCCAGAGAGGGTAACAACTGCCCAACTCGCAGCTTCCACACAGTGGCTCCTCGCACCCCAGTGTGGTCCTCCTGCAAGCAGAAGTTTAAAAACAGAACTTTAAAATGGACCAGACATACTATCAGAAGACAAGAGTCCAGTTCTGCTATTAATTCAAACGGAGCTTAGAGGTTTCTCAGAAAGAAACAACTAGAAAAAGCTAGTCTCTACATACCGCACATGGTATGGTAGGTTAGTGATGGCATTTGCTTAGAAAACCAACTGTAGAGGAAGAGAATTATGCAGATGTTGGTTTCCTCCCTTCAGAAAAATACCATTTGCATGAACACACCTGAGTGGATACGCAAATAATCTAATTATAAAAAAAATGAAACAACAAACATCGTCTAGACAAAGAACTGTAGTGTTCCCACATGCCAAAACTCACAGTGCTGTATGCATTGGTGATGGCTACTCATGTATTGCATGCCTTATGTATACTAGAGATCATCTGCAACCTGGGAGAGTAGGCTTAGCTTGAAGGCAGGAACCATCGGTGAAGCGGGGGTTTGTGGTCAGTGGAGGGCTTCTCACTTAGTAGGCAGGAAGGTGAATCTCGCCACTGCACCTTATTGCTGCACCGTGCCAGGCTCTGACCCAGCTGCCTGCTATTGGCTGAGAACTGCCAAGTCTATAGCTCTGATCAATTCTCCAATGTGGGAGGCACCATCCTAGGCCTCCCCATCCCGAATAACCATAAACAGGCAGGAAAGCTGTCTGGATCCTGCCTTGTGACAAGGCCAGGGGGTCATGGCTATCCTCGGTCTGAGCACAGAGATGTACTCTGTGCCGAGCGCAAGCATGAAGTCTGTGCTCCTCCTCTGGCAGGGAGGCGTACCCGAGGTTCTGAAGGTCAAATGGTTTCAGAATGAATCTCCCCAGAGAAGGGTGTGGGCACGGCTAATTCTCTTTATCATTGTACTTAGTTGGGTTTTCTTTATAATTTAAAACATATTTTCCAATTATATGCGTGATTACAGAGGCGAGCCGAGTTAAATCTGAAAGCCTATGTTGATTGAAGTGCTTAAGTTTCCCGTGAATGGCACAAAATCAAGATCCCATTATGGAGGCTATTGAATGACTCCATGCTTTCCGGTGATTAGGGTAAGTACCGACTGACCACCTCCAAGAAAACTCCAGTGGGTAAGCAAGAAAAGGAGGGAAAGTCTTTAACACACCCGCCTTGAGTAGATGCAGCCAGGGCTGCCCATGTGGCATCCCTGAGAAATGCCATTGGGAAGAAGACCTAGGTCCAAACCTCCAAACTCCGTGCAGTGTTTGTAGAGGAGGATAATCGAGGACCACTGGGTGAGGGCACACCTACCCATAGACACCCGAGAGGCTCATGCCCAGCTTACCCCTGTTCTTTAAAATTGAGTATCACTGGACTAGGGTCTTTTTATTGTGCCCAGCAGCCTCTTTGGTCAGCACAGCTCTACCAAGCTGCTGCCTCCATCTGAAGTCAGAAAGGGTCCCCACTGTTCCAGAAATAATAAGCAACTGGCCCAGTGTCTAAATGAAGAGACCTGGGCGACATTCCTGGCCCATGTATTACACAGACACAATGGCTCCAGGTGTAAAGAAAATATACAACTCACACAACTCTTTAGGGCACAACCCTTTCCAACCCCCTATATCTGCCATTAATAAGAAATTTCCATTACAGGCCAGTGTGAGTAGAAAGCTATAGCTGAGACAGTGCCTGATGTGAGATGTCCTTCTGTATATGTGTTATTTGTATTGGTTGATGAATAAAGTTGTTTCAGCTTTCAGCCAATGGCTTAGCAGAGTAAACCCAGACAGGAAATCCAGAGATACATAGAGAGAGTAGGCAGAGTAAAAGAGATGCCATGTAGCCACCAAAAGAGAAAGATGCCAGAACATTACCAGTAAGCCACAGCCTCGTGGCAATATATAGATTACTAGAAGTGGGTCAGTTTAAGATGTAAGAGCTAGCTAAAAATATGCCTGAGCCGTTGGTCAAACAGCGTTTTAATTAATACAGTTTCTGTGTGATTGAGTCTGGGTGGCCGGGAAACAAAACCACAGTCTCCTTCTATAAGTGCTGGTGTCATGGTCTGTCTTCTCATGGAGATATTTATAGGGTACAGGGGTCCATGGAGATGAATGGCAACTCACACACATGGCTGTGGCACTGAAGGTTCCAATGACAAAGAGAATACCATTCTGGGCTGTGATGTCCATGTTATGGACACCAAGAAGGTCAGCAGGTCCATACTTAAATCCACTATGGTATTAGCTGGCACTTGCTTAGGGGACTGACTTCCTAGAGAAGCCAAGTGAGGTCTCCCTCATGAGAGGGAAAGGAGGGGGAAGCCAGGAAGAAGGGCTGGAAGAGCAAAAAATGGGTGCCAGGCTTAGTTTCCACTCTAGGGAATCAGACGACCCCAAGCAAGTACCTTTGAAATATCCAGCCTGCAGGCTTCTTTAATTCCAGTCTGGGACTGGAGATGCCAAGGGGAGCTTTCACCTGACTTTCAGCAACACAAAACCACAAAGGGGATGCAATCACAGGCTCTACAGAGCCCTATGGGTAACTGGTGACTGTCTTCCTGGTGACTGCCTGTGCTATGACCAACACCCTTCTGCAGACGGATCACGCAGGTGGAGAATCTATATCTTTGCTAACCAGGAGCCGGTTCCCAGCAGCACCCAGAGCAGAGCTCATCCACCATCCTGGAGAACATACCTGGAGCTTTCTCCACGAAAATGACCTTCGAGTCTTGCAGAAAGTTATGGCCAGACAGCACCATCTTCTTGCCACCAATGACTGGGTAGCTGTCCGTGCTCTGCTTCTCCACAAGGGGCAGCTCCTGGGCCGACCGCTGGGCTGTAGCAGAAGAGGTCATAGTTGTAAGCTTTGTCTTTGATGTCTGGAGGAACCCTGGCTGGGATGCTGGGCCCCGTGTGCTGCCATTTGATCTAAGGGACTGACCAAGCCCTGAACTTTGCAGAGGGTCTCAAACCATGTTATGTGGACTACCATAGGTGTGCTGCTCCAATTGGTCAGGAGTATGGTAGCAAACCCATCAGGACATGGTCCACGGTAAGAATGGAACACTGTCTTCAGAACTGCCGGCAATAGGATCGGTGATTCCTAATGCTGGCCCCTGGAGTGGGAGGGCAGTGAGACCCTCACAAGAGCTGGATAGGAAACTCAGTCCTAGTGTTAGACTGAGCCTGGGGGCAGGGGCAAAGTGGAAAGCTTGACAGGTATCTGGGAGGGACCACGTGGAGCACTGGCAGCTTCAGGAGGGCAACAGATGCAAGGGGACTGCAGAGGCCTGGAGAGAGGGTGACATTGCCAACATCTGTGTCAGATGGGTGACCTTACTCCCTTGAGTCAGACAGTTCAGGGCAGGGAAGAGTTCACCTCACAGCCTTAGAAATTTATGTCTCCAGAGGCTTGAGAGAGAAGGGGACAGAGGGCAGAGCCACATGGTTTCAGTGTATGTGACTGTGTGACTGTGGAAGGTCCCACTTGTTCCGGGGGAAGCAGGAATTTGCTGGATACATAGGTGGGCCTGCTCCACAGTCCGGGGACCACTGACAGGGGGGTGTGTAGAATAGGAAGTTGAGCATGGAACCAAAGACCTCACAGAGGGAGTCTCTTGGGAGACAAAGCCAAAAGAGCTGGGGAGGGCAAAACAGTCTGGAGGCACCGAAAATAAGCAGCAAGGGCTGGATAGGACTATGTCTCTCCTCAGAGGGCTGGCTGGTCCCATATGAGTCCAGTTCTCAGCATGCAGGGAAGTAGACAGGATGGGAACTGGCAGGTTTTCAGTGACCAGGCTTGCTAACCAGGGACCAGCCAAGCAGAACACAGGAAGGCAATAGCCATACCTGTTCCTGGTCTGGCGGCCACCGCACATTTTAAAGGCAAAAACTTAGTACCACCAGGGAAGATAATCTTATAGAGATTACAAAATTCAGGTTTGGGACATGGTGTATGGTCTACTGGCAGATCATTGGTTTACCATGCATGGGGCTCTGAGTTCCATCCCCAGAAGTGTGTGCGTGTGTGAGCATGTACACACACACACACACACACACACACACACACACACACACACACACGGGCTGGGGAGATGGAATAAGTAGAGAATAGAGGAGAAGGAGAATAAGGGAGATGCAGGTAGCAAAGAGATGGGGGAAAAGAGGAACTGGGTAGGAACAGAGAGGAGGAGGAGAACGCAGAAGAGGAAAAGAGAAGAATGGAGAGAAATTGTTTCACTTTGCCCAGTCTGCTGGCTGCCAAAGCCAAGCTTCCTTTTCTCAATTTCCCCCAAATAAAGAGGGAATAAATGCAGATGCAGTCAACATGACTGCTTCATGGCCAACTTTGTTTTTTGACATCTGTAGTTGCCAGGGACAGGAACGCTGCGTACTTTGGTCAGGTACTGACCAGCTTCATATGGGATATGTACCCCAGCCAGACACCCTTATGGTGATGCAGCAGGAGTCCTGTTTCCCAGGAAGTAGGCTGAAGCAGATGAATTATCACTACAGCTCATCCTGCTTCTACTTACAGCACTCGATGGGGTTTGAGGCAACCTGGAGAGACAGCGTGCGGCCATTGGGCTGTGGGATGTGGACGCGGAAGACCAGCCGCACCCTGGTGTTCTTTCTCCCGATGTCTGTCTCCCCTTTCCTCAGCTCGATGTCCGAGTTTCTGAGCTTCAGGATCCCAGCACAGTCAATGCTGCCAGAAACAAAAGCCATGGCTTGTCTTTAAAGTCCAGCGCCGAATATGAGAAGCACCAGCCATCTGGCTGCCAGGCCAAAAGACATAGCCCTCCTAGCCTGTTCATGCTGAGCAGGCCTCTCTGAGAAGCCTATGGAGAAGATTACAGCATCTATGGACGTCAGAGGGTGGGAACGGAGCAGTTATGTAGACTGTCGTCTCCACCTGGGGCCCCTGCAGACCAGACAGTCGCTGTCCCAGACATCCCAGTCACTGCAGAACAGCTCTGAGAGGAAAAGCCTAGAAGGATGTGCCTCCCTGTGTGTCCTGCAGTGCTCCGCCTCCCTGTGTGTCCTGAACTGCTCCACCTCCCTGTGCATCCTGCAGTGCTCCACCTCCCTGTGCATCCTGCAGTGATCCATCTCCCTGTGTGTCCTGAAGTGCTCCACCTCCCTGTGTGTCCTGAAGTGCTCCACCTCCCTGTGCATCCTGCAGTGATCCATCTCCCTGTGTGTCCTGAAGTGCTCCACCTCCCTGTGTGTCCTGAAGTGCTCCACCTCCCTGTGCATCCTGCAGTGCTCCACCTCCCTGTGCATCCTGCAGTGATCCATCTCCCTGTGTGTCCTGAACTGTTCCACCTCCCTGTGTGTCCTGAAGTGCTCCACCTCCCTGTGCGTCCTGCAGTGCTCCACCTCCCTGGGCATCCTGCAGTGATCCATCTCCCTGTGTGTCCTGAAGTGCTCCACTTCCCTGTGTGTCCTAAAGTGCTCTAGCCAACGTAATCAAGGTCTAGAACATTACTTTCTTTGTTCACTTTGATATCTTTTATAATAAATTTGTAAAACTTGTCTTCTAGGGTTTCACATAATTTCACTTTACTTCATAATTTCATTCAAATCTAAAATGTTCCAAACATAACAAAAATCTTGATATAATAAAACCAGTGCCTTTCCTTCCCCTATACAAGAAGAGAATAAGCATGCGTCTCTCACACCAAGCAGTTGTGTGGGGCCCTGTAGCTCAGTGCGCGCGCGCGCACACATACACACACACACACACACACACACACACACACACACACGTAGCCTTCAGAGTATGTCTTGCGCTATGTGGCTGTGTTTGCTGATGGCTGCTCCCTGGTCCCCTGCTGGAGTATGCTGCGTCATAGTGGCCACAGCAGCTGTGGCTGAGCCTGGCTCCTCTGAGATGCGCTGGCTCTGTCCTGTCCTGTCCTGTCCTGTCCTTGGGAAGTTAATACAGTTAGAGAAGGGAACCTAGGCACTGACAGCGAAGTCCTGGTCAGCAAAGCCCTCGGATCCGTGAGAGGATGATGCACACAGACAGCTTTCCCTTTGCTATTGGCTTAGAAGGCTTAACGTTATGGAGAACTTATCAACACACACACAAAGTACTGCGTGATACAGGCACACCAGTCTGCCTGTCTTTCACACTTCCCTCCCCATGCTGGCCTCCTCATGCATGAACACATATCCCAAATTCACTCATGGCCAGTAGCCTTCGCATGTACAGCCCAGGCTTTCACATGGCCCCGTTGGTAGAAATCACTTAGTTGAATGTCACCAGGGAGACACAGATCCTGGAGGGCAACATCAAGCCTTCCAGGCTGCGCCCAGTCTCCCTTACCTGCAGTTTGTCATTATGGCCTCCTGGATACCTGCTTATGTGTGCTGTCATCTGTCCCCAGTCTGAGGTCCCAGTTCAGTGTGACTCCCATGGGAACTACCAGAACACAAGTTCTCTCTGCTCCACTCACAGTTCGGGGCCCTCAAAACGTCGTATTATGTGATGCGCTCTCAGCTTGTTAACGAATTCCTTTCTAAGCTAACTGTATGCCGTAAGGGCTTTGTGCACCAGAGCTGGCCACATTAGCTGCATTGGCAGCTTCCAGTGAAAACATGATCCAGAGGCGTTGCCCTCCCTACCTTTCCTCTCAACCATTTCTTGAATGAGCACGGCTGCATTCAGAAGTAAACAGGTGCTGTGTTTAGGAGTGAAATGCAGGTGCCAGAGTAGTGTTTACAGCTCTGCGATTGAGACAGTTCTCGTAGGTGGCACACTACATAGCAACTGGAAACCCAGAATGAAGCAAATCTGTTGCAAATATTTGTAAAGTTCCTTCAGGCCTGAGCTACAGGGCCTGGGAGCTGGGAGCTGGGAGCAGAGCCCTGGGTGCTGGGGGAGAGCAGCAGGAGCCCATCCCCAAGGGAGCCCCACTCAGCTTACATGGCTCGCATGTTATTTTCTGGAAGTAGAGGGATCTCCAGGACTTTGGTGTTGGACAGGATGGCTTCGTGGCTGGTGGTGGAGACAGTCTTCCCCGTGATGCGGTGGACCTGGTAGAAGGCGTGGGGCCGCAGCAGGCGGTCATCCGCCGTCCCGATGAACAGCTGGAGCGTGAGCGGCTCGTTTTCCAAGTAACCGTGTAGCTGGCAGGAAAACAAAGAACTCCCAGTAAGCTCCATGCAGAGAAACAGTGGGGTCCATTTGTCAGCAGAGGAAAGCTGTGCCCGGTGCCCAGTGCCCAGTGCCCAGTCCCTCAGCTTCCTGGGATGTAATATCAGTACTTCTTAAAATTATAATACAAAATGCAGCCAGGCATAGTGGCGCACACCTTTAATCCCAGCATTTGCAGGTCAAAGGCAGGCAGATCTCTTAGTTTACAGCTAGCCAGAATCTATATAGAGAGTGTCTGGACAGCCAGAGCTACACAGTGAGATCCTATCTCAAAAAATGAAAATAAAATAAAACCCCACTATCCTACAGGCCCTGGGAATATAGATTAGAATTTGAACATTCTGGTCCTATCTTCAAACAATCACAACATATGTTCATATACATGCAACAGTGTACACATGCACTCCTCACACATGCCTTTGAACAGGTATAACCAGACAGGCAGTGTGCATGTGAGCTCACATGCACGCCTAGAGGCAATGTGCAAATGTGCACACATGCACACCATCACACACACTCGCATAAAACATTGTGTGTACATCATATGCAAAAGTTATACACAGTTCAAAACATGTGCAATGTTTTACACACACACACACACACACACACACACACACACACACACACACACACCACACACCAAACTGTGTCTAGGCCATCCTTTCATGACTGCTCTGTGTACCCCTCCTTCAGAAAGAGGTAACAACAAATGTCCTACCGATGCCGGCTGCTCTGCTGCCTCAAAGCTGGCCCGTCAGGAGGACAGACTCACAGCCAGCCCATCAGGAGGACAGACTCACAGCCGGCCCATCAGGAGGACAGACTCACAGCTGGCCCGTCAGGAGGACAGAATATCTTGCAGTCACTGATAAGACAGAGAAACTGACTGCCCGTGCTCATAGCCCACTATCCTTCCTACCACATCTGCATAAATTGAACCAGGACAAGAAAACTAGATGCTTCGTGCAGGCCACGGGTGGGTGACCTACATTTTAGGGGACAACCATAATGTGGCCTTGTGCTAGGAAAAAGCCATCCTTCAAGATAAACAACCAGAGTTTAGAAGTGGGGTCACCACAGGTATCAGCTTCACTTTTCTTTGTCCCCAGTGTACCTTCCCTCCTTCAAGAGCTCTGCATTAGCCCCGTGTGTCCCATCTCCAGCACTGCCTTTGGTCATCAGCTAATGAAGGTTGGGGCCAAGGCATTTCATCCTCGTGGAGACTGTGGCCAAAGGGGGGACCTTTGAGCTATATCACAGGGTGGGAAGATGCCTCCAAGGCTCTGCGAGGACAGGGGAGGTCTGGAGGACTCTAATTCCACCAGGCCTGGAACTGCTTGGTCCTGTAGGGTGTGCTCGCTCTCCTACTGTTCTGCTCTCTCTCCTCTCTGGACTAATTCCTAAGTCTTTGAAAATAGCAACCACGATACAATGACAAGTCATTCTCTTTTCAGACGGGTCACGGCCACAGAATGGGCAAAAACACCAGTGTCACCACCACTCAGAGTCCATCAGGCCAGGAGCCCAGGACCTACAGCCTCCGCTCAAACACATGATGAACATTTAGGTGTGATGCAAGAGCCCCTGACAGGTGCAGGTGATATGCCAGCACAGGGTGACACTGGTCCCAACCATAGAGGATCCTGGGAAAATGTGTTAGACAGGGAGACTCACACAGGCTGAGGGAAGTCGATCTGCAGGCAAGGCTTTGGCTCCTCTGCCTCACCCCTAGCAGCTCCGCCCCCCCAAGTCATTCTATTCAGAGTCTTGAGATCTGCCCACCTCATGGGTCATGCTTACAATGTCCCACAGTGCCCCTCTACCCTGAAAGAAGCCCGGGTTGGATGCCATACACCGTGGGATGCAGGAGCCACCTGTACTTGCAATGAGCATCAAGGTCCTAATCTATGACAAAGTATAACACCCCCTCCCCTAGTCATTGTCACCCACTTTACCAAGGGCTAAGCCCCTCATGGAGGTCACAAAGGAATAGCCTGGCCATAAGTGGGGTGGAGAGGCTGAGGTCTGGAACACGGAACTCAGAGCCAAGAGGGACTTGTAGGTGGGAGCCTGAAATGTGTTGCTGGAGTGTAGGGGTTTGGTTTCAGCACCCTCAAACAGGACGGCGATGAACACCCCTGTAGAAAGCAGCCAGCAGTCTCTGAGGATCCTGAACCAAAGAGGATAAAGCTCTGTGAGGGAACAGACCTAATGGAAAAACCCTCGGCCACAAGAAATGGATCCGCAGATTCTTGCCAAAGGAAAGGGAGGTACAGAGAAGAGAAGGGGTACAGGGGACCCCAGGCTCTCCCCACCTACCTTTTGCCTTTCCAGTGTAAGCCTTATGAGCTGCTAGGGGATTGTGCTTTTCATTTTAAAACATTGGGAAGGAAACAAAGAAACCTAGGAACGGGAACAAGAAAATCAGACAGTGTAATTAGCTGCTGCTGGATTTTGATGTGGGCCTTGGGTATTGGGTTTTTACAAGGCAGCGGGCCTCTCGCATGTCCCTCACGCAAAGGCCTCAGACACTGCCTCTGGCCTGATGCATGCCAGTGGCTCATTAGGAGAGGCACGGCCGTCCTGTGATCCACCAGCATGTGGCATGCGGCCAGTGCCAGTTCTACCTCAAGATGAAAGGACTGGGGGCTAAGGCTGTACTTCAAACAGGTACGACCAAGATCCTCAAGGTCAATTATCAGCCCACAGCCACCAGCCGCAGCAAGAAAAAAATGTGTTCCCCACTCCTCAGGGGCTAATGGGCAGAGGCCCAGGGCTTTGTTGCCTCAAAAGCAAAGGAGGCCAGGTGGACTAGGAACCCCACCAAGGGCTCACCACTGACGACAGGAATGAAAGCATACTGCTTCCACATGGAGGCTGGCTGACCTACATATGGGCTTTGGGGGACTCCTATCCTGTTCCTACTGAGCTGATACAAAGTGATGGCCACTGGCAACTTTGAGGAGGCAAATGTGAGGAGAACTCTTCTGAGGGATCACCCTGTACCCCAACATTTTCTTCAGCAAAACCTTCTGCCTTCTGTTTTGTTATGTAGTCACAGCGCCCATGAACTTGATCACTTCAGACAGATTCACTAAACACCTGGGTGGATATTTTCAGGTGGGCTGAGTACCAAGGGCACATATACGTGAGTGTGAAGGGCGCCTGCAGACCACAGGTACCCAGCCATTCTGAGACAACAGCAGTGAAAACCCTTGGTTAAGTCTGGTGAGTCAAAGCGTACGAGGAATCTCTCCCCAATTTGCCGCGGGCCTAGCTGACCACATGGATGGATACTACACAGAATCTCCCACCCCAGGCCATCAGCATAGGAAGCTATCTCTGCCACCTTAGGCTAGCAACTGTCTAAATCTTCAGTGTGGAGCACAGAAGTCCCTGCAAACAGGGCCCAGAACAATCAGCAACCAAGGTTGGTTGGTCCAGGCCCCTCAGCACCTGGGAGTCAGGCACTTGCCTCTTGCAATGGGATAAATCCACTAAAACCATTACTCCGTATTGGGCTAGAATATTTTTACAATGTGATGTGCTAGAGTAAATACATAAATAAATAAATAAAAACCTGAAATTCAGGGGCAAATTGTGCCAGTTAGTATTCTATCTTGTGAAATTTAACACAAGAATATATAAATGAGTCTACGACCAAAACCTTCTCAGTGGGCAATCCTCGGAGAGGTCCAAGGCCAAGCCTGGTTTGGGTCAGATGACTTTAAAATGACAACTGAAAATTCCCCCAGGACCCCTGCTACTCCAGGCTTCCTAAGAGATGGAAGGCAGTGAACACGGTATAATTTTATCCTTTAGAAACATGCCATTTCAGTGAAAATAGGAATATTTAAGGCTTAACCTGGGAGGTAAATATCTATTATTTAAAGCACGAAGTTCACTTTAAGAGAAGAAATCTAAGCTGCCTCACACATCCCACGGCAGGGACCGTCTCCCTCCGGCTTCTCACAATGTCTGTCAGAACTACATCTCTAAAGTTACCTGTCAAACCCAAGTCTCCTCGGCTTCCCTCTAAACGAAGCAAAATGCATCACTTCGTTTGCAAGGCGTAAGCACTCCTCCGTTTCCTGCACATTAAAATGTTTGTTTTTAGCCCCTGTGCCACCTCAGCACTTACACAGGGAAATGACAGGCCAACGGACTGATGGAGGACAAATTTATTCAGTGCTGGAGTCGGGCCAGCGTGCACACCTTCGTACACAGCAGAGGGAAGATCTGAATTAGCAGGGCCAATTAGCTGGGGAAAACAGCTTGCCTTTCAGCCAGCCATTCTGACTTGGTTACTAAGCAAAGGACAGTGTCATGTGACAGTCTTCCACATGGACATAATGTGCACTTGAAATAATCAACTTAAAGGGAAATTTGCATTTAAGACCCTGGGTAACATGAGCATGCCACCACGTCCCAGAAGACGAGAGAAATCGGCTCACACACTGGGCTCTCTTTCCCTCCTGCTGGGGATCACACCAGGGTGGGTTTCCCTATTTTTTTAAACCCAGTTCCCTCCACTTGGTTAACCAAGAGTTTGCGTGTTGTACGAACTCATATTATCTCAGATTGTTTTCGGCCCCAATTCCTCATTACAAACACCACTGCCAGGAGACGGGAAGTTCTCTGTTATTGGAAGTTCTATTTCCCTCTCCTGGAGACTGCGGAACACTGGTCTCCAGGCAGGGCACAGAGGCACCCTGGGAATTCACCACTCTGCCCGGGAGACCTCGATGCAGCCACAGGAGCCAGGTCTGATCCAGCTTCCTGCCTCACAACTTGAGAGGGTGGGAGCCAAATGCCACTCTAGTGAGGTGGGGGCTACCACACCAGCTTCAGCTAGAGGCACAGCCCCTGGGGAGCAGCTATTCTTAAGCATGGGTGACCCCCGTCAGAACAACCATCATGGGGACATCACCAGCTGTGGAACTGTTTGTCACTCCAGACGCCACCATGTGCCTGTCTGGGAATAAAGAAATGACCAGTGGGGTCAGGACCCACACAGACACTCAGTGGAACAATTAAGGAACAACTTTAGAGCCAGGCTGTGTAGTGCAGGCCCATAATCTCAACACTCAGGAAACTGAGGCAGAAGGATCACACATTCAAAGTCAGCTTGGGCTATAGAGTGCGTTCAAGGCCAGCTTGGGCAACTCAAGGAGACTGGTATTCAAGATTAGAAGTTAAAAGGGAGATTAGGAATGTAGGTCAGTGGTAAATGATTTGCCCAGCCTATACTGCAAAAACAAAACAAAAACAAAAACAGCTTCACGTACTCAGCAGCACCTGGAAGGGTGCCAGACAGACACTGCTTGTCCTGCTCTGCATAACTAGGTAGGGACACGCACTGCCTGAGCTCCTGTGTCCCAGCAAATGGGCTGCAGGATGTAAGGTCCCAGGGCTTCCCCATGAGGCAGGCAGGCACAGGGCAGTTTCTGAGCACAGCTTCCTAGCACAGAAAGCAAAGTTCCCGTCCCTGCTGCTCAGTGGGCTTCCCACAGAATTTGTGTCAGTAACTAAGTACCTGCATAGAAACTATTCACTGGCTTTCAGGGTGGTACGTGTGTGTGTGTGCGTGCATGTGTGTATGTGCATATACTGATATATGTGACACGTGTGCACCTATTTGTGTATGTCTATGCATGTGTTTATACATGTATGAGCATGTAAGTGTCTGTAAGTATGACCTCTTGGGATTTGTGTACATGTGTATGTTATGAAAGTACGTAGGAATGTATGTCTGTATGTGTGTGTGTGGTGTGCATTTGACCCTGAATTGTATGAGCACACATGTGTTTTGGAGCCTGTGCAATTTGTTTCATGAACGTGTGCCTGGGTGAGCACGCACACGGTTATGGTAATGTGTGCACTTGGTTTTGTGTGTGCACATATGTGTCATGAGCCCATAGCAGTACTTAATTTATACAATATAATTCTGAGGACTCTTCCTATGAAGACAATCATCATACTAAAGATCAAAACCATCTTTATAAACACAGACAAAATGAGGCCTACAGCTGTTCCTCACATCCCGAGAGACGGTGGCCAGTATACACACAGCCCCTTCTGGTAAAGCCTGAAGCTGAGGGCCGCACAGAGACATTGTGAGAGGCTGCACATAGCTCCTTCAGGTCTTTTCATGCACACACTTTCTCTACCTTTCTGAGAAGTCAAATTAATAAATAAAAAAAAAGAAAGAAACAAAATGGGCGTATCTGTGTAATTACTTCAAGGGTATACAAGATAGAGACCACACACACTGATAATGCCTGCTAGGCCCTCCCTGAGAACCTTGTATGTCACACCTTCACGGGGACTTGATTTCTACTGGCAAGTCATCCCACCTTGCTGAGGGCCTGAGGCTGATCCAGGCTTCTAATAATCAGTTGTTTAATTTACTTAACAATGTCTCAGAGCTGTGGGTGTAACTCCAGAGGCAGAATGCCTGCTTGGTACACCCAAGGACCCAAGCTTCATCCCCAGTGCCTCGAACAGTCTCCCTGAGGAGAAAGTCTGACGTCCTGAAGCACCAATGAGAAAGCATGTGCTGCCAATGGAAGCGCTGAACTCAAACATGTCCTTTCCTTCCTTACAGGGCCCGTGAATCCAACCGCCCACCTCCCATGACTAGTCTCTGACCAGCATCTGGTACAGTTTCTCAGATAAAAGGCCCTAGTGCAGGTTCTCGCAGAGGAAGCCACACTCCACGGCTTTCAGAGATGGACCGTGAGCTTCGTGACTCTCCTGCAGCTGGAACTGGTGGGGTGTTTGGCCGGTCAGATTTTAGAACCCTGGCTCCCTGTCTGTGTTCATCCGCGTACCCCTGATGCACTGCGCATGTGCAAAGAGCGTGTTTGCAGATGCTTCAAGCACAGCCCCGCCCTGGGATCAAAGGGTCCAAATCCATAGGGTCCTGGAAAGTGAGCTTCAGCCCCATCCCAGGAAATAATTTACTCAACAAATTTCATGTTTCCTCTCCTGGGCAGACAGGAGGTGGGGTAGGGAGACACGGCCTGACCCTCAGACCACCATCGGATGTGAATTCTATGACCTGTGAGGTAGGAGCCCCAGAACAGCTCAGAGTGGACATGACGAACGCTGTTCATATCCACAGCTGGAGGCACCCGGATGTGAATCTTAGGCCCGCTCCTCAGGGAGGCTTCCAACTCAGCACCTCTGCTCTTCTCCCAATGGCCACCTTCCTGCCTTGCATGCTGGTTTGGGAGAGTGGGATCCCCCCCCCCCTTACTTGAAGCTTCTTGGATAGAAGTGGATGGGATCACCCTTCAAGATCTGGACGTCAGCCAGATAGTGTGGGTATATTAAATCAAGGGTGTGTGACCAAATCAGGGCCCATCTGTTCTGCACAGGCTCAATGGGACTGTTGTGCAGGGCTGATTCCCGCCAGGCCTGGGGGGTCAAAAGGGGCCAAGGGACAAAGAGAGGCACAAACTCAGGGAGCATACAGGTGGGGTGGACCTCACTGCTCACCTCTCTGCGACCTAAAGCAGGCTTTTTAGAGCCCTCAGGGCCTCAGCGTCCTTAGGGACTGTCAGCATGGCCAGGGATCACAGCCCAATCAGCCCCATGCATACCAACCTGGATCATCTCTGTGTTAAGCATGGCATTTAGCATCCCTGAGGCTGGTCCTGCAGATGGCAGCCTTTACCCACTCTCTGTCCACCCAAATCCAAGGAAAGAGGCACCAAAAGCTTGCAGATTCTGTTTGCAAAACTGGGGAGCAGGTACAGAAACTCCAGACATAGGCTCCTCCCTCCCTACCCCATAGACTGGGCCCAATAGACCCAGGAAGCAGCCGCCTGTCCACCCTCCTGGGGATCATCCAGGCTCCGCACTGATACTCTAGGCTAGTGCTTAGCTTGTACACAGGGCAGAGGCCCCTCAGGAGTGGCCTCCTATACCATGCCAGGTAGTGTGTCGCAACATGCCACCGTGGGGATTTCAGACCCAGACACGCAAGGAAACCCCAGAGAATATGGCTGCTGTCCTGAACCCCAACCCCTCCAGCTTGTAGAGTCCAGCCTGTGGCTGCTAGCATTTCGGTGAATTTTGCTGTTTACGGTGTGGCTACCAGGGCTCAGGGCATGCATTAAGCATGCACGGAGTAAATGTAAGAGAATTTGAGCCTTGCCGTTAGGGCAAGAGACTATTAGGGCCCCAGGAATGCCGAGGGAGGATGGAAGGCTGGGATGTGATAGGAAGGACTGAAGATACTTAAAGCTCACCAAGGCTTCTTGTTGCACTGGTCCCATGATGCTACTCCAGATCCTGCGTGTCATACCAGAGGCGTGCCAACTCTCATTTGGCTCCATCTCTTGGCCCTGAGTTCCATGCTGAGGGCATCTACCCACATGACCAGTGAGGTGGTGACTGTGTGTGTGTGACTGCCTAGGCAAGGCCTGTGGCCCTCTGAGCTGATATACAGCAAACTGCCTCCATCCACACAGGAAGGAGCCCAGTGTTCTCCCCCTTCCGGGTGGCAGAAAAAAAAAAGTCGCTGGGCCAGGGCAGGCATACAAAATAGTTTCTCTCTGTACCACTACCTCCCATGGTGGGCCTACACTGGGGACAGTCACACAACAGACTCCGAGAGAGAGCACCAGTCCGTCCCCGGCTCCTGAGAGAACACTGTCTACAGTCTAGTACCACACCTGCTATTTGTATATTCTTCAAATCTGAACAGCTGCTCAGGGGTAGACCGTGACACTTGGGGTGCCTATAGGTCCTCGGGGCCAATGAAAGCCACAGAGTCACCAGGAAGGGGGTCCACGTACGGCCAGGAGCCAGCGGGAGACATGCCTCTTCCTGGTCACTGTTCTGAGAGATGCTGGTTCTTGTTTTGTCGCCAGTCACAGCCTTCATCTCATGTCACCCCAGTTCGGCAGCAGAGATCCCAGGGTCGAGAGGGGCTCGACTGGGCCTGTCTCGTCTGGACCGTAAGAACAAGCTCGGCTGGCACGCGACTAGAGAACCATCTGCAGTTTCCATGCCCAAGATGTCGTCATTTAAACTTTCTCTATCCTGGAACAAAGAAGCCACCGCTTCCAAGTCAGTTCTGGGGACTTGGTGACAGGCCTGGAGGCTCCTTGTTTGCGGGGAGGGGAGGGTTCTGCCTGTAGCCCTGCCTTGTCTTTGCTCCCAGGCACACACAGTGTCCTCGCTGCTTCCCACTCTACTCGACAGCAGGGCTCTGAAACGAGCTCACACGCTGATACCGAGAGCCATAGGAAGCCCCAGCCTTGAGTACATCCGTGCAACTAAACCGAGGCCAGAGAAGTTTTCCAATCACGCTACTGTAGACAGAGCAAGCAGACAGGGCCATCTCCACTCCACTCTCACACGGGTGTGGGAGTTGTCCCCAGAGGTCTTCCCAGTACAACAACTCGTCTTTCACCACCAATTGTCTGTCGACCCTCAGCGGTGCCACTGGGAGCTTGTGCAGTAAGCAAAGCTGCAGTGTGCTCAGGAGTATTCTCATGAAACCCTTGTGTCTTCTGAACAATGGGCATGGGGGCTGAGGGCACGTGCAGAAGGGAGAGGCAACATCCAAGTGACCAACAGTCAGCCTGTACGTGGTGAGAGGGACGGGAGGGTCAGCCTGTGCATGGTGGGCAGGGACAGGAAAATGTTTGCATTGAAATGTCCTGAAAGAAGAGAGGACTCCGTGCAGTGTCCAGTCAGATCCATAAAAAATTAATCCAGACCTCACGCAGTTGGCTGACTCTGGGCAGACCAGGGCCAGCATGTTTCTGCTTTGGGGTCAAGGCTGCAGTTTAACCTCTGTGATATGCATGTTTTAACAGCTTGCTGCCCCGGACAGAGTGAAGTGCTTCATTTTATACCCACTCCCAACCCCCCGCCCCCCGCCCTGTTGCTCTGACTGAAACACCTAGCAAAAACCCCTCACTGGCCCATGAAGGACCCTGGCTCTGTCAGCCTCCAGATGTGTACATTCCAGAGGAGAAGCCTGGAAGACGGGCAAAGCAGGTTCACACTTGACAGAGCATCCCAGGCCACTAAACCAAATGACCTTCTAACCACAGGTCAGACACCCTCTCACCAACCCGCTTCCACGGTATCTTCACCACTCTCAGCCTCCCCTGGGACTTAAGGAAAGACACCACCAAGAAAGAAAAGTAATCATACCAACAGCCTGGCTCGAAGACAATTTTAACAACCTGAGAAATGCAAGTCATCCCTCAGTGGATGTCCTCAGCTGCCAAGTGTCATGTATGACAGAAAAAATGATCTGCCATAAATCTATATGGGAGGGAGGGAGCAAGATAAGTGACCTCTGAAAGGTTCCCCAAGACCCCGAGACCCCCCTGGCCTCTGCCTGGCCCTGGTGCGGGAACACAGCCAAGGCTTATGATGGCTTCCTCTATGACACTGCCTGGGTTCCTTTAGAATCTCAAGTACCAATTGTCTGAGCCCTGAGAGTATATTACTTCCATGCCTGCTGAGTGCAGGGGTCACCTGTCTGGGTCACTATCTGGGTTTCTTTGACTTGAATCCTTCATGGCCAGGCAGGGGCTCCCCTGCTCACAGTTCTAAATGGCAAGCCCCATGCTGCAAACCTAAATGTTAGGAACTGACCAGCTTCTGAGTGTTCATATGTCAGTGGCCTATCAATTATTCAAGCAGAGCGGGCTTGTGTGTGATGCGCAGATACTATCAGGCAAGTCATTTTGGTGATTGGTAAGCAGAGCTGGATGCTGTGACCCCCCCCCCAGGGTGGGAGGTGATCTTCAGACCCCACAATGCACTGCAGTCAGGACCCCTAAAAGCAGGAGCCCACAAGGCCACAGTTCACTTTAGGACAACCTAGACATCACCTGCCTCACTTCTGGAGAGTTTGGGTCCTCAGCCACTTCTGTCAGCAGTGGCCAAGACCCAACAGACACAGAGACCTGATAGCCAGAGGCCAGATTAAGGTCAGGAGGGTCCTTGCTGGATGGGGTGATGCTCAATACTGAAGTCTTACTGTAGGGAGCTGAAGAGGCAGGTGCCTCTACCTTAGACAGAGTATTTGAGGCATCTGGTCTACCAAAGCAAATTTCAGAGTCAAGGGAAATTTAGGCCTTTTCTCACTGGTTACAGTGTAACACTGGAAGCAAGACCACAGCACACTGTAGACAGATGTGGGAGCCCCTGTCATGGTAACTAATGGAAGACAGTGGCAACTGGAGGGAGATAAGGTGAGCTACCATGTCACCAAGGATATTCCCCACAGACTTTGCATAGACCAGGTCCATGTAGGTACTGCAAGATGGGTCTCGAACTGATCCTGGGACCTGCCAAGACAGTCTAAAGGTAAGCCCTTACCTGCCTCTCCTTGAGTCCAGAGTAAGTCATGGCTGCTCATTCTGATTTGGCATGATGTTTTGGGTTTTTGTCTTGTCTTGTTTTGGTTTTGTTTTTTAGATAATGTCAGATTATAAAGCCAGTGTTCTTGAAGACTGGGTAGCTTGTGGTAATGGAACGGCTAGTGGGAGCCTGCGGCCATTTTGGATACTTAGATCCTAGCATGATAAAAGCAGAAGCGACACCATCCTGGAGGGAAACAGTGAGTCCCCAGAAGAGACCACCGCTCAAAATGAAAGTCTGTGTCCGAGGGAGGGTCCTCCCACCAGACAGCTGGTTGTTCAGGCAGGACCTTCACAGGTACTGACCTCACTGAAAGCATAGCTAGGCCAGATGCAGCTGCCCCTTCCTATTCTGAAATGCATGCCCTTGACTCTCCTAGTATGTCCAAGTCTGGTCCGTACAGTCCCGGACAATAAATACAAGGAAGAGGTCACTGGCCCGAAGCTCTTTCTGGACCCCGGCTCTGAGGGCACATCTTCCTCCTTTCACCCTTTTCCTCTTGGGTACCACCAGGGTCTCCCATTCTGCACATTGCTGCTGTCTTTATGGACAACTTCTTGAGACACAGAGGAAAACAGGATTGCTGGATCCACTGCAGAGACAAGGCTGGACCAAAGGGAGCTTCTCGGGGCTCATGTGTGAGATGGAGGAAGAGTTAGGGGCACAACAGATACCACTGGCCACCACACAGGGGCTCGTGCAGTGGCTGCACACCGGACATGCGGGCTGGCCCGGGGCCTCACCCAGACTGCTGTGCAATGCACCCACCTCTGAGAGCTAAAAGGTTAGGCACAGAACTGATGGCACTAAAGGGTGTGTCAAAATAACCCAGAGGCTCGGGGTAGAACTTTGTGGTTAAGGCGCTTTCATGGCAACCAAGAGAATTTTCTATTTTTGCGTGTTTCATAATTATGTGCAAATTCTATTTTTACCTAATTTGTGGTCCACCAACCAAAAAAAGAAAACAAACCCCCTAAAATGCCCTCTCTTTTTAGCCGTTTACCTCACACTGGCATAGGTGTGAGCTTACTTTGTAAGAATATTCCAGAAAACTCCTTGGGTTCCTAATTTCTCACCATGAGACATGCGAAAGAACCTGGCATTTTTGGTTAGGGGTTGTTTTTCTTTGCCTATCAACACTGTTAGGGAAGGGGGTGGCTATTTGGTGGAAGCAGCGCCAGCCTGACCTGGTTTTGCCACCTTCCCTTAATACCACTTTAAATAATTTAGAGGGTGCTTCTTAAACGTTGTTTTAAATTTCACCATTCCTCAGAAATGCCTCAATTTCCTGAATATTATTTGCACTGGTACATAAATGTTGCCCTGTGCCCAAGATGCCCAGAGTCTGGCTCTCCAGGGGCTGCATGTCAACTTGGCCCCTGACACACAGTCAATGAGTACCAGAGGCTGGCAGACAGCACACTCCCCCCACCCAAACACAAGGACTCCCCACACTCCTCCTGGGTTTGTCTCCCCAAAGCGACTAAGAGTCTTACAACTACCATCAATGAAACCCCGAAAGGCACAGACTCATGTCCACGGCTTCATCTTTCTGCAGAAGGCACAGTATTTCCACCCCCTGGCTCTTGCCCAGCGCCCCGTGCCTATATGATCCAAGTAAGTGGAGGAGGCTGGCCATTATCTCTCCGCTGACTTTCCTGCCTTCCTTTAACGGGCTTACGCCCTCTCTTATTAAAACCTGTTCCATTCAGCAATAATGCACTTCCATTCAGTGACGACCGCAGCAGGAAAGGAGCAGTAAATACCTGTAGTTACCCTGCACAGCTGAGGGGCAGCTCTACCTGACTTCCACCTGGGAAGAGGTAGAAACTTAAAATGTCAAGCTGGCTGCTGCGTGCTGACGTCTCTCCCGCATTTTATCACATCAAGCCGCTAACAAAGTGGGTATTAATTGGCATCAAGCACACGGGCCACAAATATCGCCTTAATATCACCCACAAGCCCTGCTAAAGTGCTTCATTTCTGCACCTCGCCTGGCTCATTCCATGGGGCTGATTGCTGCGTTGGCAAACAGCCATTTGTCTCCGTGGCCTCCTGCCTTGGCCAGCTTTTTATTTACCTAAATGGAATAAAATAAAAGTACATGGTTCCCTGCTGAGTCCCCCTTCCAGTTTGCATCAGTCCTGAAATAACAGGGTTGGGCACCGGGGTTTATGATGTTGGGGTACTGGGGTAGAGAGCTCTCTATAACACCATGTGACCAAAGCCAGCCAGAGAAACAAGCACTTCTCTGTGCCACTTAAAACAGTAATGTCTGGGGGGGGGGGGGGGTCTAAAGCTTACAAAGTAACAGGTGTGACACGGGAGCAAGGACAACCTCATATGGCCCCTTGGGATGTCACACTGATGTCCAGGCGGAGAAGGGGCAAGCTAGATCTCTGATGTTCTCGGACCTCCTAGTTTCCAGCGTGCCTCCTGGCCAGAGGGGTGAGCATCGAATCTCCCCCCTCTGAGTGAGTATGTTTCCTTCCCCCAAAGTCCCAAGGGTGTGGCTGTACCCATCTCAGCCATCTTCCCCTTGGCACGCCATCTCATTACCTGCTTCCTCAGTCCCTACCCCTGACACCTCCAGGCAGGTGCTCAAGCGCAGGCTGACCACTGATTCCCTGTCTGTGGTGTGGGTGGAGAGTCTGCATCTGCTCCAGGGGCAGAGAGTTCGGAAAGGGAAAAATAGGGTTGCAGAATGGTTGAGGCAATGGAACCAGGTCTGCCAGTAAGTCAGTGTGGGGTGAGCCTTTAAACCATGACAGACGTCACGAAACGTACTGTATGGTACCCACAGACAGCGCCTGACTCACCGTGGTTCCACTTATCTTCTTCCCTTTAACTTTAGGTTAGTATGAAAGTGGTGCCCATTCAGAGAACCTACACTTTGAATTTTTCGTATTTTACTCAGCCAGCCCTTCTGTGACGAGAGGAGTGGCTGGCATTCTGCCTACGCTGTGCCTGTGAGAAGACACTAGGTCAGTGAGGTATAGCGAATGTATCCCGACTTCTGGCATTTTTCACTGGGGCACAACCATACGGAAGACGAGGAGCAGCCCTACTCAGAAGGAAATGGGGGCACACTACATAGTGCACATTTAATTAACTAGCTCTGAGGTGATTGTGTTTAAAGTTTGAGGAAAGTCCCTAGCTGTGGATCCAAAAACAGTTTTCGACTGAGAAATGCCAAGGCATGGGCTTTTGGCAGGCCACAGCAGACGCCATACCTGCACGACGGGGTGTCCTCCAGCTGAGGCCTTCACAGCCCCCCGGCTGCCTTCTGTCTCATAGTGAGCCCTGTGGTGGGACTTGGGCTGCACCTCGATCCGAAGCTCATACGGACCGGAGTGGGATGGCAGCTGCCAGTCAAGGGCGGGTAAAGATGGGCTGCAAAGGAACAGAGGAGCTTTCAGTGCAGGTAGACACCAAGACACAGTCGCCCACGCTGTCCCCGAGGCACCGGCAACGGGACACCTCTCACCGCTGACAGACACGACACCCTTAGCATCCTGATGGCGGAGGAAAGTCATGGTTACTATGTCACCATGTGTGGTCACAGCTTGCCAGTGCTTCATGAATAAAGGAAACCAGCCAGTCTTTAAGATGCTAACCAAACCTATTACCCAGGGCAATGAAGAGGCACAGAT